>NC_056735.1:1813955695-1813980695 GCF_019279795.1 Protopterus annectens
CACATATCTTATCAATAACAGTAAACGGAAAGGATCCAGTAGAATGAATCAGTGAGTGTTTATATTATGCATTGCTGGCTTTCTTGAGTCTAACATCACTAAGGTGTTCAGATATCCTTAACCTAACCGGGCATGATGTTTGTCCCACAGAAAAAGCAGAGCACATGCAGGAGGCGAAATAAATGACCCAGTCGCTTCCACAATTGGCCAAGAACCTGATATCATAAACACATCCCGTGTTTTTGCTGGTGAACTGTTTGGACTTAACCACTCTAACACAATGTACACAATGTCCACATGGGAAACATCCCTGTAGCAAATCACCCGTAAGTGTGGTTTGTGATGATTCTCCTGAGGTTGATGCATGTTTATAATGATTAAAGTAAGAACCCAAGTTCTTGCCCCTGCGGTCCGAAAAAAGCATCTATCCTTAAGGAATGGTGATAATCTGTCATCTGCTAGTAATATGTTCCAATGTTTGTTAACAGTATCTAATAGAGCATAGGTATTACGTCCATATGTTGTAACTAATCTAAGTTTGGATGATTCTATGGCATTTTTGTATTTATATGTTAACAAATCATTTCTGTTCATGGAAGAGGCAAAATTACTTGCAGTGAGAATCGCACCAGACTTATAGCCATGAAATTTAAATCTGTCAGCAAGGTCCAGCCGGTAGTTGTGATATTTCTCTGAGTTGGAACAAATGCGTCTTATTCGTAAAAACTATGATTTGGGAATGTTATGTGTAACATGTGGTAGGTGGAAGCTGGTAACATGTAATAATGAATTATACTGAGGATACTTGTGGAAAACCTGGGTATCTAGGGTGTGATCCGAATTCCGTGTAATCAAAATATCGAGAAAGGTAATCTGATGAATATCATAATTCACAGTAAACTGGATACCCCACTTGTTGCCATTAATGTAGTCCATACATTCACACAAGTATGCCTCATCAGCTTTCCAAATCATCTAGCAATCGTTGAGGTAGTGTCTCCACATATCAATTTCTCCAAGGTATAGGTTGTTTGATACATCATAAATCAATTGCTCTTCTACATAGGCCATGAACATGTCAGCATATATTGGGGCAAAGGACGCCCCCATTGCTGTCCCCTATACCTGCCAAAAACATTTACCCTGATAATAGAAAGTATTGTTTGTGAGAACAAGTTCAGCTAATCCAATAAGGACGGTATTAAACTCTGGAGGATAAAGCTCCGCTACCTGAAGCCAGTGTTCTAAGGCCATCAAGCCTGCCCAATGGGGAATATTGGTATATAGAGACACCACATCCAGGGTACATAACAACCACCCTGATTCAAGTTGGATGTCCGTTATCAATTTCAAAAATTCTGTTGTGTACTGAATACATGCTCTAACATATTTAAGGAGGGGCCGAAGTTGAATGGTTAGAAACTATGACAGAGGTTCAGTGACAGATCCACACCCAGAAACTATACATCTACCCAGGGGATCCTGTAAGTTTTTATGTATTTTGGGAAGCAAATAAAGAATTTGAAGCTTGGGATCCGAAACTGTGAGATGGTACATACTAGACTGGGAAATGATCTCTTCATCCTTAGCTAAAAAAAAATACAGATCAATTTCTGATTTAAATCTAGAGCTGGGATCCAATGGCATATACATATAATACCTCCCATTATTCAATTACTTGTTCGCCTCAGCATCACATTTGCTCCAATCCATTACAACTATTGCACCCCCTTTGCCAGTGGGTATAATGACCAAATCACGATTGTGTTGTAATTCATGAATGAGATGTTGTTCCATTTTGGTCATATTGTGTGGTTTAATGTTATATTCCCGTGAATGAAAGTATAGATCTTAGAGAACTTTATTTTGAAATAGTTGAACTGATTGATATATAGGTGGCATAAATGTGGACTTTCGAAATCTAAAAACATCAAAACCAACAGTATTAGGAGCAGCATCAAAATAGAGATGTAAATTCAATAAGCAACAAAAATCTATAATGTCTTGTGCTAAAGAATCTTCCGAGACATAAAAAGCAGGTACAAAATTGAGACCTTTATTTAAAAGCTGTATTTCAGCTTGTGTCAATGTCTGTGAGGATATGTTTTGAACATTGTTACAATTATTCACTTGTTGCTCATTACTTTCAGTAAGGTCTCTACATTTTTGATGCCGATGATATTTCCTGCCTCCCCTCCTCCCCCTACCCCTAAAGGGGTATCCAAGTTCCTACATTTGGGAGCCAGAGGTGCAATGGTATATGATGTTTTGGAATCTGTCATGGAGGATGATTCCTCAGCGGAAGTCCCACTCATAGAACCAGGGGTTCTCTTCAGAATGGACCTAGGTCTTTTCCTCTTTTTGAATTGCCTGTCCATATTAGCAAATTTAACACTTTTATTAGGACCAAAAGGTTTTCCCCGTTCATAGTCATCTTTATCCATTTCAAATTTTTTCATCTTCCTATCCCTTAGTTGCTCCTCCAAGGTAAGCAACTCCTTGCTAAGCAAATTTAAACAGTTAGTGTAACAAGTTTGTCCTTCAAATTGTCGGGTGTCCACACATAAGGAAGTCACTTCAGTGATGTTAGTATCAATCAGTCTGTCATAAGGAGTAACCAGGGCATCCATGAAGCCCATCGCTGCAGTTCGTTGGATTAGGGCCCACTGTTCTAATAATGCCTCATTTGGCTGAAAAACATTGGGTTGTATTTGGGCTCTAAGGCCCCTGGAGGAAATACCCTTAAACTAATATGCTTTAAATAATCTGAGATGCTAGACATTAGTCTACAAATTTCTCATACTCTTGGTCAATTGTTCAAACAATTCTGAACACATATGTTGTGGGTCAGATTTATCCCCCATGTTGTTCTGATTATCACTAGGTCCAAGCCCAAAACCCCCCAGATCATTCCTATTGGAGGACAGCCTCTTCATCAAGGATATCAAATCCATATCTAAAATGTAAAATTTCCAATGTCTGGAACAGATAATATCAGCTAACAAAAAAAAAAAAGTCAAACTAGTTTGCCACAATGAAAACATTCATTGGAGCAAACTCTATAGTAAGACAACTAAATGATAGCAAGCAATGTGCTTGAGGGCAGGCACATAATCCCAATTCCAAACTGGAAATATATTACTGATCGTTTGGTTCACTGTAAACTAAATCCCAATATAACAGACTGTATACATAACCAAACATCAGGCAGCACATATGGTAAGGGAGACAATAATAGCCAATGCGTGTATAGTATCTAAGAATTATTGTATACACAAAAAATAATGATCGTAGTCATCAAAAATGTTCATTCAGTATGTCCGGCTAGGAATATCTACTCCAAAATTTTTTTTTATAATGTCATGAACCAAAGGTAATCCAATATAGCCTTGGCATACAACATCAATCAGCAATTAAATCCTTACACATTACTACGTCACCCTAATATGTGCAGTTTTCCATGCAAACTCAAAGTTGCATACAAACAACAATAGAGGATTCAGCTAACATATGAGCCAAACATTCTAAAAAATAATATGGAAAAGAATGTACCATGCCCCAAACAACACAATTGCCAATAAGTCCAAAACTAAAAAAAATGTTAGTCAGAAATAACCTGCTCCGCAGCAAAAATGGAAAGTAAGATATATTGGTAAATAATCATCCCCTAAGGGTTCATATGTTATAACATGGTGGATCCTAATCTAGACCCCAAAATCCAAACACCTGAAGGTAAACCCCTGTTATCAACAAGTAATACAATAAATTGTTATAGAATAGGACATATGAAAAAATCATAATTGAGCACATAGAAAAAGCGGCCATGAATCATAATGGTTTGGTCATAAACCCTATCACCATTACTAGCCCAACCCCTGAAATATAATCAGACTGAGTATATCCCTTTATAAGAATAAGTCATTATATCCAGGATTGTTGACTAAAATAACCTGACCATTGTTGGAAACCAGCTGGTGTCCCTATAGTATAAATGCAATTAGTAAATGTGTATAATAATAACATCAATCACCCCAGAATTAGGTTACATTATACAATCCTATAAATCTCAACTGCTAGAAATTTTAAATGCAATATGAGTGTCCAAGCACTGAACAATAATGCAAATTACTCAAACGAGCGTTTCAAAGCATGCACCACATTATGAAAAAACAACAAATGTTGTTTGTATACATGTACAAGATGAAATCACTATATAGACTTATAGTAGGGTTAATACATATTAGTGAGTACAAAGCTAATAGAGCCCCAGTCCATAAAAAAAGGCCCACAAAATGTCCGCTGGTTAATACATCAGGCAAAGGTCCTCAGGTGTAAAACAAAATTATTACTGGCCCAAAACTGGTCTGTGTATATGCGTGAATAAAACAGCTTTTGCTTCAGAACACCTTTTCCTTTGAGTGCTGGCCTGTTGTTTTTTGCTACAAGTGGATTAGTTTGGGGCTGCACACCTGCCATACTTGCAGGAGTTTGTTTTTTGTTCCATTAATGGTAGCCCATAGTAATTTGGTACGGGCTACCATTTCTATATTGGTACTGTTTAACAATATAACTGAGAAGGATTTTTTTTTTTAGCTGGATAGTTGCTTAGGGATGAATAAGATAAATTTGGATTTTTGGGGGTTTAGAAGGAGCTGTGAGTCAGTTAGCCAAGACTCAATCTACAAGAAAGCTTTTTGGGTGTACTGTTGTAGTTTTGGCAGATCAGATTATTGTGGAATTCTCTGCATATTGGATGATGGCTGCTTGTTTGCTAAATGTAGGTAATTGAGGAATGTATTAAAAAGTAGTGGACCTAATATAGAACCTTGAGGGAGACCTGATTAACTCCCATGGTTAATGGGAGAAAGAAAATATGTTATTTTGCTACTTTACAGCTTATTGCTGTTTAGAGGTAATCGTTCAACCAAGGTAGTGAGAGTTTATTAAAGCCTAGAGAAGATATCTTGCATAATAATTTTTGGTGTGAAACCATGTTGAAGGCTTTGGATAGACCAAGGAATATAGAAAGGACAAGATTATTGTTGTTTCTGCTTTAATTTACTGCTGTAATAAAGCTTATTAGTGCAGTACTGGTGTTGTGATGTGGACAGGAACAATGCTGTGTGGGGAAAGTAGTGGATTTTCAAGAATGTAGGTAAGGACTTGGAAATGTATGCACTTTTCAAGTATTTTAGACAGAGGAGATAGGATGGCTATGAGCATGTAATTGGACAATTCAGTGGAGTTTCTACCCATATGCAAAGAAACTATGAAGGTTTTTTCCACAGAGTGGAACATCGCTTTCTTTGATGTACCAGTCTACGATGATGGACACAGAGTATGTCAGAGTATCTGCGTATGTTTTGATATATTTAGCTGGTAAGTTGTCTTGGACAAGTGTGGTGGTTTTCAAAGTTTGAAGTAGTTTTTTGTTAGTGGAATCTGGGTTGGATTGAAGTTAGAGAGCTTGGAACTGAGCTACATGGTTTGGAGGTATTATACTAGCTGTAGAAGATTATTGGTCAGATGGAATTCCTATCGGTGGATTTGTTGTATCTGGTAGTAGAGATGAGTTGGGTAAACCCATTTAAGTTTATTGCATTTGTAGGGTTTTCATTATCTATGGTTTAACAGTCAATATTGATGTCTCCTAATGTTATGGTTTCTTTAGATATATTGGCTGACTTCCAGTTGAGACATTCTTCAGCAATGTTTATGTTACTACTAGGGAGTATGTAGACACCTACTAAGCATAGGTTATTTAAGCAATGACCCACGCCTGGGTGTGGGTAATGCTGGATTTACCCACGGTTGGTGTGGTTTGGTCACGAGGGTGAAGCCCGAGTGGCCAAACAAAGACAACCATGAGTAAATCCAGCATTACCCACACCCAGAAGTGAGTTATTGCTATTATACAATGACATTATTTAAGAAAAAAAATACTTACTTTTCTTAAATAATGGCATTGTATAATGCCTCCGTGCTGCCCTTCCGCAGCTGTCTGGTATTCTGCAGCAGTTCTGATGTACTGTACATGCGTATGCTTACGCAGTACATCAGAGTTGTGGGTGGAAGCAACGGAGAAAGCAAGATCTCCGTTGCTTTTTACAAAGTGTCTCGCTATGTTAAAGGAGTTTAACATAGCGAGACAGCTTTTAAAAAAGCAACAGAGATTCTTCGTTGCTTTTTTTTAAAGCTGTCTCACTATGTTAAACCCATTTAACATAGCGAGACAGCTTTAAAAAAAGCAACAGAGAAAGGAAGATCTCCGTTAATTTTTTTAAAGCTGTCTCACTATGTTAAACTTCTTTAACATAGCGAGACAGTTTCTAAAAAGCAACAGAGATCTTGTGTTCTCCATTGCTGTAAAAAAAAAAAAAAAAAAAACTTATACTAATGGAAAAAGTCCAGGCGACCGGACCTTTTTCCATTAGTATAAGTCTTTGATTTACAACGTGCATGCTGACCAATCAGCGTGCACGTTTTGGAATATTAATGGGCGGGGTCATTGTATAATGTGGGTGTTGAGTTTTGAGAGAGGATATAACTATTTCAGTAGTATGGCTTGGGGAGGTTTTAGTGAGTGTAGGGGGATACTTATGTAATTTTGCAGATTATGGCTATCCTGCCTCCTTTCTTATGAGTCCTCTGTAGGCTTAGAATGTTGTATCTAGGTGGTAAGATTTCATTATCTTTTGTGTCTTGTGTGAGTCAGGATTCAGTGATGTGTAGTATGTCTGGACTGAATTAAGCTATCCAGGCATGTGATTCTAGCAGTTTGTTACAAATAATTCTGATATTACTTGAATAGAGGTGAAGGCCAGATAACTGTTTTAGCAGTGTTTGTTGAGCAGGGTTATTCTGGAGTTTAGTGGAATTCTTGTGTTTAGAAAAGTTGTTTGGGCCTGGATTAGGATGGATACCACTACATGCTTTTAGATACAGTAAAAAGAAGGCGTAGGAGTATCATGAGTGTCTATTAGGAAGAGTTATGTTATTTAGGAAGTTTCTAGAGGTTATGTGGAGGAGGGGTCATGTTAGTTTGGGCATTACTGTCTATCTCTGTTTATCAGAGACGTGGGGCCAGACCCAGTGTGAATTTCCAATTTCCCATCCACTGGTCAAGATTGTACTTAAATAGGATTAAGGATGGACTCTGCTTCGCATAAATGAGAAGCCTATTTGGGTATCCTCTGAGACACATATCGGTCTTGCCAACTTGTCTTATTTATGTCACAAGCAAAATTTAAATTATTGGATCTAGAGGTTCTGATGTGGTTCATTTTCTGGATATGCAAAAGGTCCATCAGAGCTGGATCCAAGGATGCCTAGTATGCCAGGCATAAATTGCCTCTCAGTAACCTGTAGGAGACACAGTAGAGATATATGGCTTTAAATTGACCCATATAGTACAATATGTTTATACTCTGGATTCCCCTGGTAAGGAACCTTTGTGGGTATTCCAGCTGTTGCATATGTTTGGTCAGGTACATGCTGAAGGGAGCATTATGCTCAATGATGAGTCTGATTAGGGCTGAATAAAGTGACACTATGACATCCTTGGACCTGGATGCCATGTTCTTATTTATAAGTTGAGTGACATAGAATGATTTTCTTACTACCTTGGCCACATTTGGTCAAAGACCAGATTAATATTTACATATGTTCCCAGATCCCTGAGTACTGGCTCAACTATTAGGGATGTCTTAATAATGAAGTAATTAGCCTGGATGGCAGTTCCCCCAAAAGACACTATAATGCATTTCTTGACATTGAGTTTTAGTCCATGACTTTGGCACCAGTAATTTGCCTGTGTTAGACCCTCTTGGAAGATGTATGTGTCATGGGGGAATCTATTATAGCACCCATTTTGCAGCCATCTGTGAACTTGGTCAGCCAAAGGCATTTGACATTAGCCTTCAACTCCAAAAAGTAGATGCCTAATAGGTGTGGTCCCAGTAGGGATTCCTGGGGTAACTCACTAGTGACCAGTCTCTTAGTGGAGGTGGTATGACCAAATCCTGACTTTCTGGGTCCTGTCTGTGAGCCAGCTGGAAATCCAGTGCATTATGTAGGGTTTATGCCCAGTTCAATGAGTTTGTTAACTATGCCTGAGTGGGGTATTGTAGCAAACACCTTAGCCAGGTCCAGGTAGGCAGTATGCACCTTTTTCACCTCATCCATTGTATTGGTGACCTTTTCAAACAAGTCCACCAGATTTAGTAGGCATGAACTTCCCTTGACACATCCAAACTGGGTTGAGTCCAGTGCTTGAATGTTACCTATATTTTTGCTGATCATTTCCATGATAATTCATTCCATGGCTTTGCATATTTGGCTATTCAGACTAATAGGTCTGTAGTTTCTGGGTTGGTTGATGGTCCACTCTTATGAAGTGGGATAACTATTGCAGTCCTCCATTCTCATGACACAAAGCCCATTTTGAGACCATAGCCTGTTTTGAGGCTGTAGTTGAGAAGTGAATCAAGTGGTTCTGATACCATGATCTTAGGATATTGTTGTGGCCCATTGAGACTGTGTTTTTTGCCTTAGCAAGCACTGCCAGGACATGCTGTTTTTTTAATATTTGGGGGTGGGATTATGTCAGTAGGTAATTCATGGAGGGAGACAGGAGGAAGAAGCAGGATGAAGTTTGAGCTGTATTTGTCAGACATCAAATTTGCTATGTTGCTCTGCTCAGTTACTGTGGCAGTAGGTTTTTCAATTTGGTATTGCCTAGAAAAGGCTCTAAGGGAGTGGATAAAGCTTTAGCCAATACCCCAAAGCATAGGGGATACAGGTGCAGACCATCATTTGCAAAGCAACATGGTCTGTTAACCATGTTCTCTCATGCTGACACATATTGAATCCCCCTAGAAAGACACCAGAAACTAAGCCAGTTATTGAAGTCAATCATCTTTTATTCCTACTGTGGCTTCACCATTGGTGAAGGTAGAATTCTGCTCAGTACAAGGCACATACCTGCCTGAGGCACATATTCAGAGTGACATCATCAATCTTTGTGATCATATTGTCCAGGGACGTATGTTTCAGGCCATTAACGTCCACATAGAATATGATAGAATCATACTGGTACCTGTGGTGTAGTGACTTAAATGATTGTGTAACTTGGAGGATCCTGTCTTCAGATAAGCAACTAATTGTTATCTTCTCCTTGTTCAGTCTGGTAAATGAGGCATGTGTTTGTCATACAGTGGAGTCCCCTATGATAAGAGTTCTGGGTAATGTGTTAGTCTGCCTTACAGGCTTTGCTCTTGGGGGTCCACTAAGTGGAGCGGTATGTGTGGTGTTTGGTGCTGCTTTTGTGAGTGCTTTAGAGATTGCTATACAGTTTATAGGCGTAGGAGGTCATTGAGGTTTGGGAAGATTGCTTTTTGGAGCCTCAGCATAGGTTGGTCTATGTGTGTGTGGTGGACAATGTGTGGTGGATATATTGTTTATGTTCTTGACAACCTTGTTTGTATATGGGATTTTGCCTTCAGTGAAATTGAATGTGTTGATCTATCATGTCCCATGTTATTTTTTTTAAGGATTAAATGAATGTCTGTGAATACGGGACAATAGCTACATTGCCTCATGATGCCCAAACCTACCAAGCTGGCTGTGGAGACATTTGGAAACTGCATATCCATGTTGTTTGGACCTGTATTTGGGCAGACTACTGTAGGTCATTGGGTTATACAGATGCCTCCTTGGGTGGTCTTTGGGGTTTGGCTCTACACTAGGTTACACTGCACTAAGATTTGATAGTACTGCTGTTTAATGTGCAAACTAACTGCTCTAAGCTTGTCTCTGCAGAATGGTTTGTTTTAGCCACACTAAGATACAGTTTTCAGTTCTAAGAGAAGTTTTATTGATAAAATTTACTTTCTGGGCATTTGTTTCTCTACAGGGCATTGGTAACCTCTTGATGTCATAACACCAAGAAAGACTTCTTGCGAGTGTAGTGTTACAACAAAACTTAAACTGCTTGGACAAGGCAATTTCAAGTATTAGAGACCTTTAGAATGATTTAAAGGCAAAATCAACAAATAAAGCAGTAGCACTCTAACAAGTTAACTGAAGTTCAGAACAGTAAAATAAATCCCTTTTACGCCAAGGATGGAGCTGGATTCACCCAGGACCCCCTCAGAGTATGACTAGGGTACCAAGTAGATGGGAGCTCTGGGAAAATGAGCAGGAGACAATTTGTAATAATGGGAGTTTACTCGAGTGGAATACTGGTTTGCTGGGTAGGCACTTAGTATTATGGATATATGTCAAAATAATGGGTGGGAAAGTACTTAAACAGGTTGCACAGCAACAATAGAAATGAAAGAGCTCAGACTAGTTATCTCTGCATTTTTTCAAGTCTGTGCTTAGTTTTCCAAGCAGTACTGTGTATTCCCCTCTGCTGAGCAGGTATGCTATACTTCCTTTTGACATTAACCTCTTTTTGGTAGCCTCTTTTCAACTGATACATTTTCTGTTGTAATTCTTTGACTTCAGCAACTGTAAATTCTACCACTTTTTTTTTCTTTTACCAGTTTCTTGCATTGCAAATCTTTTGCTGAATAGGTTCAAACAAATTTCAAAACTGTCAATGACCTTTTGATCTCTCCACCCAAAGCTCAAAATGACTGTAAGTGCACAGCTTCTCCACACAAAATTTATAAGCGACTTCAGTTTTCCAGTCTTTTTATTTATTTTTTTATTTTGTCTGTAAGTCAGGTCTCTCAGGAAAAGACACAGCTGCCTAGATCTTCTACAATATGCAGCAAATGATCATTTGTCATAAAATGTCATCAGATGTGAGCTTTAGAATTTTTTTTTCCTAAACAGAAGAAACTTTCCAGAACAGAGGCTACTTCACTTTCAGATTAAAATAGTTCAATGCCAGTATGCCTTCTTGTTGTAAATATTTTGACAGTTATGTAGTTTATAAGGTATCATACAAAACACAACTGGAAGGGTTTGAATTTATAAAACAGACTGCTAAAAGGCAAGAACTTAAACTGTTTTTGAACTTAACAAGTTGAGGACATTTCTTAAAAGCAGCAGTTCCAGTTTACAGCTGGGTATTCATTACAGCACCGAACTCATAGCAGTTTGTAGCTAGTTTCAAAATTTATCTAGGCAGACATACATTCTTCTAGTACTCAAATTATACTAAGGAAGAAACAGATTATCCTTAGACATGGAGTTTTTTTAAGAAAATTATATTGATTTAACATATATACAATATATACATAGAAAGGAAGAAATTCAATTATCACATACTATACAATGTTAGGAATAAGAATCATCAGGGTAATCTTATACAATTGACACATTAATAGTCTTGGTATTTCAGTAGGAACATTTTAATGCTATCCCAAGAACTAAAAGTCTTAATGTGATTTACAAATCTTATTCTAATCAATTCCTTTTCAGTTTTACATAGCGTTGTTGTTAAATTTAAAAATTCTTTGAACATAGGAACTGAATTTGATTTCTGTGTTTTTGTTTTTGTAATAACTTTTCTAGCTACTGACAGAAGACTCCAAAACATTTTCTGTTGTTTGGCTTTTACAGATAAAGGAATTGGAACATTCATTGGTATTATTGATCTAGTCAAAGGACAATTATCAGGCCTTAACCCCTTAGAACATACTTATCTCTTCCCTCTATACATTTATTTTTTTCACAATCCATAAACATATGTGCCCAGTCAGCTTTTACATCTTTACTATATCTCCAGCAAATTGAAGAAGTCATTTGACTAAACTTAGAGATTTTATATAGAATGGCAAACATTTTATCTATACATTTCCATATAAAAACTTCCAGTATAAACTTGAGGAAATTTGACTGACTTAAGTAACAAAGTTTTATTCTTACCATCACTTGAGTCACTCAGTCCACTACTATCCAGAATTTTGCATCAAAATTAGCATTATTTATAATTAACTTATATAACTTGGATAAGCATCCTTTGTAGGTCAATTTACCTTTGATGATAGCATTCATATAATCCTATAGTGGGGGAATAGTTTTGTGTTCCTCTTCATTTACATTACCTACACATTCATTTAATTTCTTACTGATGAATATTATTAACTGATTAACAGATTCATCCAACTGATAATCTTTTATTAAATATTTTGGCAACTTAGCTTTCTCTTTTTAAAGCAATCAGACCATAATACTTAGCCATTCCTTTTTAGTGAATTATTTTTAATGTTGTTCTAAGTTTCTATAAATACAGAGCTTTGTGCAATGGGAAAGCACAAAAATTTCGATTTTGATATTAATGGGGTTTTAACAACATATTTCTTAACTGTTTTAAGAATTGATTTTATATATGCAGAGTCTAAAGATTGAAATGATTTCAAGATGAAAGGATTGTTATATATTTCTAATTTATATTTGACAAATTATAGGAATTTAGTATAATCTGTTCCTAACTAGTATAAGTTGAGTCTATCCAGAGGATAATAGAGTTAAAGCTGGCAGCAATGAATAAGATTCTACTTCTGGGAAGCTAATAGCACCACACTCCCATAATCTTATATGATTCTATAAGAAATTCTTGTTTATTTTAGGGTACCATAAGAACAAAGTTATTTTTTTCAATTTTCTTTAAAAAGTTTTTTGTCAGATATTAAATCTGTTAAATACAATATAATAGGATCATAGGATCATAGAAAGTTAGTAGGCTAATGGCCCAAGGGCACTTACAAGCCTCTTAGCCAAATTTTGCCCTTGTTACCATGATCAGCACCTATTGCCCCTGTCCAAGAGGGACACAGGTGGAATTCTCAGGGTGAATTTATGGTTCCCCATCCAATCATCCAGCTTGTGTTTAAAGAGGGCCAATGAGGTGCTCTGTTTGATGTGAAGTGGGAGTCTATTCCAAAGGTTTGGTAACCTCTTGAAGACAAATTTGTTCCTCCAGCAAGTTTTACTGATTTCACATACTAGTTTCAGGTCTTTAGAGAGAGTAACCCATGTGCCATTTGCTTTGCGGATATGCAGCATTTCCAATAAAGCGGAGTCAAAGATAGCCTTATATGCAAGGCAGAGATTGCTTCTGAGTAGTATGTATGAAACAGAATAAAGTGACAGTGATCACAACTGATCCACATAGGATAGCTACTGAAGACCTTGACTTTTCTTTGTGAGGAACCTTTGTTGGTCTCTCTAATTGCTGCAGGTGCTTTGAAAGGTACATGCCAAAAGGGGCATTGTACTTAATTATTGGCCTAATGAGTGAAGAGTACAGGGAGGTGATAACTTCACTTTTTCCTGATGGCAATGCCCTTACTTATGAGGTGAGCCATATAGAATGCCCTTCTTACCCCTCTGGAGACATAGTGATCAAAGGCAAGGTTGCTGTCAACCTGAGGGCCCAGATCTCTCACGACTGAGTGTGTACTTAGGGTATTGCCACTGATGTAATTTGCAGGAACATTGCTTTTGCTGAAAGAGATGATAATACATCTTTTTATATTGAGTTTGAGGCCATGAATTTGGCACCAATCATTTGTTTGCTTAAGACCTTCTTGAAGGATGTTAACATCATTTGGAGATTTTATGACCGCACCCAGTTTGCAGTCATCAGCAAACTTTGTCAGCCACAGTCCCTTAGTTTTAGCTTGTACTTTGGAGAAATAGATTCCAAACAGTAGAGGTCCCAGGACCGATCCCTGTGGAACATCACTGGTAATAGGTTTGCTGTTGGAGGTGGATTCCCCTATTTTGACTGCATGGGTTTTATCAGAGAGCCAGTTCACAACCCATCATCTTGGGTATTATCAATTTAATAAGTACTAATCTATCCTCAAAAGTAAAAACAACATTCATTCCATTTTTTAATAAGAAGTGATACTTCTTTTTTTAATTATTATTAATAATCTTACTCACATTTTGATAGATTTTTTATTCCTAAATATTTTAGTTCTTTACCTTCCCAATTATATTTATATTTATATTTAAACTTGCTATCTAGTAATTGGTTTAACATTAAAGTTTCCATTTTATTATTATTAAATTTCAGCAGCAATACTTCTTGAAACTCTTCAATTTTCTCATATATTTCTTCAATTGAATAATTTAAATCTACTATAGCTTGTAAAATATAATCTGCAAAAAGCTGTATTTTAGATTAACACTCATTAATTGAGAATCCATCATTTTTTCATTGCTTCTTATACTATTAGCTAAGAGTTCAATAACTAATGCAAATAGTAGAGTGGAAAAGGGACACTCTTGCTTTCTGCCTTTATTTAAAATGAATCCATAAGAAATGTAAAATCCGATTTTAATATATGCTTTAGAGTCTCTATACAAATATTTAATATTCCAATAAATTGTTCTGGAAATGCAAATGCATCAAAAGTTTTAAAGAAGTAATTCCAATCTACAGAATCAAAACCTATCTCCATATTTAAGCTAATTAGGGCCAATTTTTTGTTCATTACTTTTGCTAAATTGAAGATAGTTACTACCCTTTTTGTATTATCATACATTAATCTACTGACTATAAATCCTGTTTGATCTATCTGAATTAATTCATATATTATATTTCTTGATCTTGTAGTGAAGATTGAAGTAAGTATTTTGGTCTAACTTATTATCCTTTCCATGCTTAAGTGCATCCTTTCCATGCTTAAGTAAAGGTGAGATTACAGAACACTTCCATAAGGGAGGAATTATTTTGTCACTCTGAATTATCTTGAAAATGTTACTCAGTAATTCTAAAATATTTAACAGAAGCAGAATATACAAGTTCATACTTAGAATCTAATCCTAGAGCTTTACCATTTCCCTTCTTTTAAAACTTGTTTAAAATCTATTAGGGTAATTGGCTTATCCAGCAGTGACATTTACTGGTCATTAAGATTATTACTACCATTTTTCTTAAAAATACTTATCAATTTTGTAATAATCAAGATTATTTTTATCTTTATTAAGATCCTCACAGAATTTCTTAAAAATATTAAACATTTCCTCTATGTCTGAAGTACGCTTATTAGTGTGAGGATTTTGGATATTATTGATTTGTGCATTTTCTGCTTAACATCTATTAGATAATCTATTAAGAATTTTTGAGTCATTGCATAACTGTGCAATTTTATTTTTTCTAAACCTATTTCCACTTTATGCATTAGCATTGTTTGATATTTTGCCATTATTTTTTAATGACATCAATGTTATCTAATTTCTTTGCTTGTTGTTCATCTTGTATTACTAACAACACTTTATCTCACTCTTTCATTTTATTAGTAGCCCATCCTCCCATTCTATCTCTAATATGGATTTTAAGGAATCCCATAATATACTTTACTAACCTGACCATCATTCACAGATAAAAAAATTCTCTATTTGTTCATTAATATATACTGTGATTCTATACATAATCTGAAATTTCCTTTTATCCATTAATATATTAATACTTAGTGCATTGTGATGAGATAAAGGACAAGAAATAGTTTTAAAACAATTCACTTTAAATTTTAATTTAAGTATACATTTTGCCATTTAGAGCTATTCTGCCTCAATACTACATAGAAATTTAACAATACACTTCTATTTCATAGGTTCATAGGTTCATAGGTTCATAGGTTGATACTAGGCTATCTGCCCTAGGGCATTTACAAGCCTAGCCAGAGTGTGTTTGGCTTTTGCCACCCTTTTAGATTTGTAGACTGTGCCTATGAATAGTAGGTCACAGAATATTGTCCCTTTACGGTTCATTTATTGTGCCTCTGTCTAGCAGGGACCCAGAAGTGATCCCAGGGGTATACTTATGATCTCCCATCCACTCGTCAAGATTTCTCTTGAAGAGGGTCAGTGAGGGGCTCTGCCTAACCTGGACTGGGATTTTGTTCCAGAGTGATGGGAGTCTCTGGGATATGAATCTGTCCCTCCAGCATGTCCTATTTATTTCTGTGCTCAGGTTTAAGTCTCTAGAACATGTAGCTCTAAGGGATTTGGATTTCTTGAGATGGAGCATGTCCATTAATTCTGGGTTGGACATGGCTTTATAAGTCAGGCACAGATCACCCCTGAGTAGGCGGTAAGCAACTGAGTAGAACTGGAGTTTCTTTAGCCTAATTGCATAGGGCATCTGTTTGAGTCCCTTTATCCTCTTGGTGAAGTACTTTTGGGGTCTTTCCAGTTGCTGCAGGTGTCGGGTAAGGTACATCCCAAATGGGGCATTGTATTCAATTATGGGCCTGATGAGTGATAAATAGAGTGGTACAATGACCTCACTTGATCTAGATGTGAAACCTTTCGTGATGAGGTGGGCTATATAGAAGGTCTTTCTGACCAGTTTGGCAATGTGGTTGTCAAAGGAGAGGTTACTATCTACTTGGGTCCCCAAGTCCCTAATTACTTCCTCCGTACTTAGTGTGTTACCTCCTATGTGGTAGTCTGTGGGCACTTTGTTTTTCCCAAAGGGGATGACAATGCATTTTTTTGCATTTAGCTTTAGGCCATGACTCTGGCACCAGTTATCTGTCTCTGTGAGACCCTTTTGGAGAATGCTTGTGTCAGCCGGGGAGTCTATTATGGCACCTAGTTTGCAGCTCCATTTATGACAAATAATCTGACAGTGTACTATGTATGTATTTATGTAATAATGGTATAATTATCTATTATTCCTAAATCATTTACTCATTCAATATTATTATAACTAAATCTCTAAATAAATAGAGTGGGACATGAAGAAATAAAGATATCTGTAAACTTACAGATGATAGGTAATTTTATCTTACCAAACTACTATACAATAGGAAAATCAATGCATAGATACATTTATCATGCTAAAAGATATATGCATATTTTATATATCTAGCAACATCTCTGAATTAATTTTCAAAGTACATGTCTATATCTTAAAGTTGTGTAATGCTCTTAATATGGTAACTATCAACATATTTTAAAATCCCTTAGTTTATTACATTCATTCATAAAAAAATGCATTACTAAGGTTAAAGAAAATATCTTGCTATTTCTATGGAGTCAAAAACAATTTGGAGTGTATATTGTAGGCAGGGCTACCCACCTGGCCATTTAAACCTTGGCTTGCCACTGTTGAACTGGCATCCCAACTCCAAGTGCAAAAATGGGAATGGGGGTTGTGGATGGATAGATTAAAAAGGGCAGCATAGTAGCATACTGGATAATGTTGTTGTCTCACAGCAAGAGGTGCCCTGGTGCAGCTCTTGGCTGGGGTGCCTTTTGTTCAGAGTAGGTATGTCCTCCCTGTGTTCATGTAGGTTTCCTCCTGGTGCTCTGGTTTCCTCACACATTCCTAAGACAAGCAGTAGGTAGATTGGACAATCTAAATTGGCAATAGGTGTGAGTATATGGTGTGGAATAACTACCACAGTAGGGCTAGCCACTCAGCAGTGTAAACCTTGGCTCTAGAAGATTGCTACTGTTGAAGTGACACCCGAAACCCATGTGCAAAAATGGAAAAAAGGGGTTGTGGATGGATGGATGGATGGATGGATGGATGGATGGATGGATGGATGGATGGATGGATGGATGAATGAATGATGGATGGATGGATGGATGGATGGATGGATGGATGGATGGATGGATGGATGCTTGGATGGATGGACGAATTGTGATAAAAAGTTACAATATGTTTAATTCAAACCACTTTCTGCCTTCCTGGGTTCAAACACCTTGAAAAATCTACTCTACTTTCTATCAAAATGGATGTACTGATTTAACAATATAACACTCAAATTTTAGCTTTGACGTATGAAATGAGTTACTTCAGATGATCTTAGAGAATCTAATGACATACAATATTCAAAAATCTTCAAAGTTTGTTAGACTGATGTTTTTCTCTTTAGTTCACTATAATACATTAAGGTAGGCCTATAGGCCTAAAAATATAGTCAGACTTGTGTTTTCATGTATACATTCAGTTTCATGGAAATACAGTTCAGTAGAATGGAAAAAATAACCTTGCTGGATAAGCATGAGATGTGCAGAAATAACAGGTCTCAGGGAGAGCTACAGAAAGCTCCTTTCTCAAGGAAAATATAAGTGTATTTGCAAAGGAATGCTAGATATAGAATAGACTGTGAGGCACATGCAAGACAAGACTTGTTAATGAAGGCTAAAGAGGCATGTAAACATTACAGGGTTTTGGTATTATTAGGATATACTTCAGACACAGTCAGTTAAGTCAGTAAGTTAGTTTCTGGACTGATATGATAAAGAGATTTGCAGAACAGACACACAAGCCTGAGTACAGAAATCAGGTTAAATATCCATACTATTCAGGAGGAAAATACTGTTTCAGTTGTAAGTTGTATTTATTCCTGTGTAATCATTGTACAATACTTTAACTGTGGAGCTTTTCTAGCCAGGTCTCTACTGAAAATGGGTTCTTGACCCAGTGAACTTTCCTGGTTAACAAATGTCAGTAAATAAATTAATAAATAAATAGATAGATAATATTATTCAGGAGAATCAAAATATACATGCAGAAGCTTTGGATATATTTGTAAGTGCTTTTACTGATATCCAGCATTCCAGAATTTCTACAGACTGTTATTATTTATCAGCACTGTTATTGGAGACAGTATTTGGATATTGTTAACATCTAATAAACTATTCTAAACTGAATTGAAGTGTGTGCAAAATGTATTTTGAAAAGTACAAAACAACTTGGCCCGTAAAGGAGAGACTAGAACCTGTTCAGCACATGTTTGGGTAATTAACAGATAAAGACTTTTTTCCAGTCTCATTTCAGTTGTTTCCAGTTAATTCCAGTATACTACAGTCTTATGAATTATTCAAAGTTCATGTAACCATCTTTCAAATTTTATCTTTCTGGAGCTTTTCAAATATTTTATGTGATTTTCTGCAGGTATATGTAATAGATATCTTTCTTATAAGCAGTTTGCTATTTAAATATATTTTTCTGCCTTATTTGTCCATTGATACTCTACCTTATTTTATATAACTTGCATTTCTAAAACATCTTCCATCAAGGAGTTATTTAATCATCAACCCTCTATTAAAGATTACAGTATTTGTATATATTTCTTAACTTACTGATGTTGCTCTTTTATTAATATTACATAGTAGATGTTTCATTGCTTGTGCATTTGCATATTATTCATAGGATGGTTATTCTTCATATTAATTTTAGCATTATAAGTGATCTTGTGTGTGTGTGTGTATATATATATATATATATATATATATACACACACACACACACACACACACACACACACACACACACACACACACACACACACACACACACACATATATATATGTGTATATAAATAATTCCTGCTTGTTTAATTTAAATACGTACTTTTAGCCATTGTGAACTGCTGTTTTGGACTAAGCTTCACATCCTGACATTAGTATTTGACTGCAGCATGTAAAAATGACAACTCACAACATATAGCAGCTGCTAATTTCCTTTGTAAGTTTCTCATTCTCCTTAATTCTTCTAAACCGTTCTAATCATTAATAAACATCTAACTTTATTCCTTCCCATTAATGTATACATTTAGGGTTAATAACCTTACTGCATTAGCTATTAACATTCAGCAAAATGTAAGCAAATTATATGTCAGTTAGTCATCTTGGCCATGTCCAGCTCAATATAAAACATTACTGTATCTTTTGTTTTACTAGTTCTTCACTTTTACATAAATATTAAAAAATATGTTATTTTGAGTAGATTTCTTGCATCTACACTTGAAAAGGACTTCAGATCTTTTCTCCTCGTCATCATGGCTATGATTAAGGCACTTCCTGTTTTAACAGACATCAGTGATGAAGTTTGAACTCTTCTAGGATCTGGATGTTCATCAAAATAGCTCAACAGGTCAATAAGCAGACAGGAAGTAAAGCAAGCAAAACTCAAACATTTTCACACAACTGAGATATTCTTTTATTCTTGAGATTTTTTAAGTGTTAATTGCTTCATAAATGACCTGTGAAAGAATATGTTAAACAGGAACAAAAAAAAAAAAACAAAATTGACAGCACTTTAACACTTCTAATTAACATATTACTTAAATCTGATATTTAGTTAACCTTGGAAGGCATATACCAAGCAAGGTTAAAACAGTAAAATAAAATTCTTAACTTATATAATCTTACTGTTACCAGTACTATTGCTTATAATTAAATGACATTCTGTTATGAGAAATATTTAACATTTAGAAATACATTTATAAATTTAGAGTAAATGAAAAAAAACATTACGCCTTTCATTGGAAATGTAGTAAAACTATTTATATTCTTTATCATGTAAAATGCTTTAGCTTAAATGTAAATACATACTTACATATGTTTTCAAGCTTAAAGTCCTATACAGACCCATTATTTAAATGGTAAATCTATTGTTTCAGAATATAAAAGAACTGGAATCGAAAAATAAAAGTCACCTTTTTAAGCTTTTTACCATTTAGAAGCAGTTTTCCAGAAATTCAGGTCACTCTGCCTTTTGAGGGAATACAATGTTCCAATCCATTTCTTCAGTGTTATTAAGGATTTTATTTTTATTAACAAATGCAAATGCCTCTTCCAGTGAGTTAAATATTTTGTTCATTCAGAAATAAATAATTTGTTGTTTGCAGGAAACACCAAAGTGACTTTAATATTGTTCTTTTTAAGTTCTTTAATCACCGGCAAGTATAATTTTCTTTTACTCATTACTTTACTGGAATAGTCATTGTCAAGTCTGACTACATGTTCACCTATTTTAATAGTTGGGCTGGACCATGCTGTTTGTAATATTTAATCCCTTTCCAAGCCAGACATAAACGTAACTATAACTGAACATGCTGGTGAGTTTTTCTTATTTAAAAATGCTCTCAGAGATCGACGTGCATTTTCAATTCCAAAAGATAAAGTTTCAGGTAGTTTTAATGTTTTGTGTAGCCAGGTTGTTAACAAGTTTATTATATTGTCTCCCTCAAACATTTCATGTATACGATATATTCTGAGCTTATTTTGTCTTAGGCTATTTTGTAAATCATCAGCTTCATCTATGAGACAGTTATTTTGCTTCAACAGGAATTCAGTCAGACTCATCTTTACTTGTTCACCCTTCATGGTCATTTAAAGCTTTTTTGATACTGCTGATTTGTGCACTTTGTTGTTTCATAAGAAATTCTAAATGTTCCATCTTCTTTTTGGACTGTTCTTTGAAACTTTCTATGTTGGCACCAAGCTTATCCATTTTAAGTAATACATCCTTCATACTAGATATTAGTGACTGGTTGTCTTTTTTATCAGAAGAACCTGAGTAAAATTTTTTGGCTGGCTCATGTTGAAGTCTCTTCCATTTTAACCAAACAGTTGAATTTCTGACAGGAAAATTATAGCTTTTGAAGAACTTGTAGCTATAAATCATTTCTCTCACTATTAGTGAATAAAATTACCTATCAAGTATCTCAAAACTCTAAATTTTTGATTATATTTTCTGTCAAAGAAAAGTTTTCAGTCACAGAGCTGTCAGTTGCAGATCTCAGTTAGTCATCTTGGCCATGTCCCCTTAGGCACAGAGTTTTCCCTGGTAAACTCAACTCATTGGTCTTTATAGATCCAGAGCCCTCTTAAACAAATTACAGTATGGCTCCCATTCTGTTGCTTAGTTCACTGTTTCTTTGAGCTGAACTCCTAGTCCTTGCAAACTTCTGTGTGTGTGTGTGTGTGTGTGTGTGTGTGTGTGTGTGTGTGTGTGTGTGTGTGTGTGTTCATACACATGTAGGTTCAACAAGAAGGCAGCATACATGCTGTAATGTACACATGATACACATAGCTAGAATACAAATATGTGTGCAGCTTGCAGAAGCTATAATATGCTTCAAAGCTATCCAATAAATTTTCATGTTGTGTAGTAGCTACAGAAGTGTAGTAGCAGAAGAGAAGCCACAGCTCTTCTGTGATCCCATCAGTGTTACAGTGATAATGTTCGGTATATGAACATCTCTTAAGCAACACACACACACACACACACACACACACATACACACACACACACACACACACACACACACACACACACACACACACACACCCATACACACACACACACACACACATGAAAGTACGTGTATGCTTGTCCTATACTTGCTCAATGTTTCTTATTTTGTATGCCTTTCATTAATACGTGTTTGGTCAATATTAGTTGAATGGTGACATTGCTCTGTTAGACACAGCAGGATCTCTGTGTGAGAATACTATGTACATTTGTCACTCTTTTGCTCTTCCTTACAGTTCAAACATGAAGTTAGTATGTTAAACTAATGGAATGTACATGGGGTACAGTGGTATTGCCACTTCCCCCAGAAAATGCTTATTTAAATGTTTATTTGTATTTTCAAGAAATGTTTTATTCAGTTCATAAAAAATGAATGAAATGTTACTTGTGGAAGAAACAAGTGATAAAAAATAAGGAAAGCTACATACATGCATACATATTTATATATATCTATATCTATATATTCTGATCCTAACATTAGATCCTGATGACCTTTTCCTTGCATTCTTCTGCATTTTTCTGCAGCATTTCTTTTTTTGCATCCCTATAGTACATCTGTCTCTGAACTGGAAGCTCCCCTTTTTCTTGCATTCTTCCACACACTAGCTCTATGCCCTGGCTCTCTGCAAGCTATTCCATCTATTTTAGGCATTCCATTATTTAGATAGCTACAATCTTATAATTGTATTCCTGTTTCACCCTGCAGTGACTGGACAATTGCACAGAATAAAATTAGCATACAAGGGAGTCTGAGTTTCAAAGATGATATGAAAGAGACTACTTTAAGATAAAAGACAAAATAAAGAAGAAAATGGGGAGTAATTCAAAAGAAGAGCAGTAGCATGGCAGTTTCGCACAAATAGTGGAATACAAACATTAAAAACAGTTTGTACTGGCAATAACTTTTATAGAATGAATAAAAGGGACATAAAGAAGACATTTGTTTTAATTTCTAATTTACATGAGATTTATATACATTATTTTATACTAATCTACCATTGGTTTATTGCTTCATTTATTATCTGACAGGAGATCCAGGACAGAATACGGATAATTGAGCTTTATGCCAAAGATCGTCAGTTTGCAGACTTTGTGCGACAACATCAAGTGTAAGTTGATAAAAATTCTGCTGTGGTTTAACACATTTGTATTCTGTATTTTGA
Source organism: Protopterus annectens (assembly GCF_019279795.1). NCBI lineage: Eukaryota > Metazoa > Chordata > Ceratodontiformes > Protopteridae > Protopterus > Protopterus annectens. Next base: position 1,813,978,886 of record NC_056735.1, read on the forward strand.
GTAGCTCTGATGATCTTCTAAACACCTATGACACTGGCTTCTCAGCTTCTGCTTATATTTGCTCATCCTTTTTCTGTACCTACTGCAACTCCTGTTTCACATTCTCCTGGCCCATTTATTGACTTACTTTAAGTATGCACATTGCATATCATGGTATTTAGTGCTTCAATATGTAATCATTGTTTAACTACATATTTTGTATATTACCATTTATTACTGGAATTTTAAAACTGAGATGTATAATTATATAGTACTGAATTATTTTTTCATTCTCTTTGCTGTCTGTCTTTTCCAAACTTTTTATTTCAGTCTCAAATTATTGGTCTGATAAAAAATAAACAAACAAACAAACAAACAAAAAAAACAAACAATTAATAGGTAATGAACCATTTAAGTCAACATGACCAAACATCAAAAATTGAAAGCAAGGAATAAATACAAGGTTAGAGGAGCAAGTAGTAATACTGTCCTCTGTTTTGGTAGATCCCAGTAAAGCTTTGACATTTTCAATGAACACTTTAGCTGTCAGAAAAATTGGTAATGGACTGTTTAGGCAGATTAGAAGCTTGGCTTAATGATTTATCTGAAGGAAGGCACGTCTGGAGTGTGTGCATCATTTACTGCTACACCGCAGCATCTTTGGCAACATATTAATTGAAGTAGCTGGTATAGACAGCCTTTTGATCTTCCTGATATCATAACTGAGTGCCTTACCTGCTGATTCACTGCCATTATCTGCCTGAAATGAGCATTACCAGTGTAGCACAATATAAGGCCTCACTTGTTACATGTCATGGTGTCATAATGTATTATGATGTTATAGCATCTACAGTAAAAGGTGGGCACATACTTATGTGAAAAGGGAAATTAATTGCTAATGAGCTCCTGATGGTATTCAGGAATATTTTTGTTTAACAACTCACTAAACAGGTAGATGGGCTGATCATCATACCATTTTCAACAATGACAAAGGTTCCATGGGTAGCACAAAATACATTTGTGAATATTAACACAATGTACATAGCTCATTAAACAATATAGAAGGATTGAGTAACATTAGCTATGCACCCCCCCAAAAAAAAATTCAGACATTAAGATGTTTTGCTGTTAGGTATGGGTTTCTAAGGTGAGACCTAATAATGATGTTTAAGATTATAAATAACCCTCATCTAGCAGCATTTTTGGGTATCATGTTAACATTTCATGATTTGACTACAAGAAACAGTTAGGATACTTAGAAATAACACCTGTGCAATACTCTACCCTTGGATCATTGGTGGGTTATGAGTTTTGCAATTTTTAAGAGTTGGTAGATAAATGGATAAGAGCTAGAACACTCCATCAAAGATTATATAGTGGTAGGCCTCTAGCTTCATAGGTTCATAGGGATTTACAATGATATTGCTCTAGTCATACATTTCCATGACTTTTTAACCATTATATTCTAAGCAGGACCCAGAGATGAGCAGAGCATTGACAGGTTGCATCTATCAAAGAGGGACAAGGCTGCCATACCAGGGGAGAATTTACAGTTACCCATCCATTTGTCTAGATTACATTTGAATAATGTAAGAGAAGTACTTTACTTTATGTAGAAAGGAAGACGATTCCAAAGAAGTGCTATTCTCTGTGATGCATATATATATCCCACCAGCGTGTTATATTTATGTTGCAAAAGAGATTGTGAACTCTTGAGTGGTTGTTGATGCCTGCATTGAACTTGCAGTAGGTCAGAAAGATAGCACCTGTTGAGGTGCTGCACATGAAGCAGAGATTGCCCCTCAGTATCTTGTATGGCACAAAAAAGGGG
>NC_056735.1:1813985695-1814092908 GCF_019279795.1 Protopterus annectens
TGTAGTCGAGGTCAGTATTAATGCTAACAAATGTCAAAGACGGGGATACCAAGGCGGAGGAGTGGAGCTCTTGCAATCACTAGTAGTCAGGGTTTTTTTTCCACTAACTCACAATGATGATTATATGGATCCATAGTAAGGACAAATCTGCAGATTTATTAAATGTGTCTTTTAGAAGATGAAAGTTATTACTGGAGAGGATTGCACTAACTGGTAGCTCATATTTAAGCTTTAGCAGAAATACATTCGTAGCCAGATCTTTACATATACTGCAGGAGAGAGTGCAAAACAGTTTATAGCAAGATTTTAATTGCAATAAAGCCCTTTGTATTATTGTTTCAATATATATTCTAAATGACCTCGTGGAGTCCGGGATAAGGTCTAGATATCATTGCTAATCTACCTGGGGGATTATATCATGCTGGTAGTATCTTCTGACTAAGGCAAATAACATAACTGATGCCTTTTCTGGCTTTATTGTAAGTTTATTGTTGTAAGTCCAGTTTCAAATACCTCTACATTTAGATTGTAGTTCTTATTTTAGGTTTGTTAAACAGTGATATGATGCTTATATGAAGGATATCTTCAGCTCACATAGTTATATTTAAAGAGGTAGGTTTCACTTAAGATCATTAATAGAAAGTGAAAAAAGCCCAACACTGTTCCTTGGGGTACACCAGAGTTGAGAGCACCACATCAGAAACAGAACTTCTACACATACCAGATATGCCCAGGTATAGAGGTAACTGGAGATCCAAAAGATTGCTTTGCTGCTGAAGATCAGCTCTTCTAGCTTGGCAAGAAGAGGAAGAATAAGAGTGTAGTTAATTGTTTCAAAAGTCTGAGTCATGTCAATAAATACAACTACTATGGGCTGGCCATTATTCATAATGATACAGATTGTGTCAATGACTGTATACAGATACCAACTGTATAAAGTCTGAGTCATGTCAATAAATACAACTACTATGGGCTGGCCATTTTTCATAATGATACAGATTGTGTCAATTACTGTATACAGATGCCAACTGTACAAAGTCTGAGTCATGTCAATAAATACAACTACTATGGGCTGGCCATTATTCATAATGATACAGATTGTGTCAATTACTGTATACAGATGCCAACTGTACAAAGTCTGAGTCATGTCAATAAATACAACTACTATGGGCTGGCCATTATTCATAATGATACAGATTGTGTCAATGACTGTATACAGATGCCAACTGTATAAAGTCTGAGTCATGTCAATAAATACAACTACTATGGGCTGGCCATTATTCATAATGATACAGATTGCGTCAATGACTGTATACAGCTGTCAACTGTTTTGCATTGTTTGTTTGACTGTAGAGTAACTTCTCAAATATGTTTTTGTAGCTGGGTATGAATTAACTATTGGCATGAAGTCCTGTGGATGATGGTGGTTTAAATATAGGCAATTAAATAATAGCTACATTCTTAAAGGAGGAAACGGTTCCAGTGGTGAGAGAAGGCCTGAAAAGAAATGCTAAATGTTCCTCTTTCAGTGAGGGTGCAAATATTAGGAAGACTGAATGTATAGTGCTGAACTTATCATCTGATTTCTCGCCCAGTTTCTCAAATAGGTCTCATGCATCTTTGCAGTTAGTTCCCTGAAGTGGAAGTTACAGCAAATGTAAGTTTGATAGTACTGTAGTTCTGAACAGTCAGTTGTAGAATGTTGCAAAACTAGGGAGTACAGAGAGGTGGGTGGCTGCCAATTACAGCTACATTTGTGGATATGTAGTCCTTACATTTATAAGAAAAATACACTTTTAGAGGAGAAAGACTGTGTGATGCATTGGTGATATGGCCAATTCAATAATTTTGGTTTTCCAAAACTGTGGTAAGAGGCAACAAATAGATTCTTATTCCTGAAGTAGGTTGCTTTTTCAGACTTTGTTGCAATTTTGCAAGCTTTTGCTATGAATTAAAAAAAAGTAATTTATTTGCTAATTATTTATTTACATTTGTTAACCAGGAAAGTCTAGCTAGCTAGCTGGTGCCATTTTCAGTGGAATTCTAGGGAAAAGGATTCTAAAACATATAGCACAAAAATTAATGTAAGTTTAAGAGGTAACGAGTTCTAAATTGTACAATAAGAACAATGTAAATCAATCTAGAGAAAAGTGATAGCATCAATAAAAAAGACAGCACATAGAAGATCAACAGAGATGTTTAAAATAAAACTGTGCAAGTCAGTATAGATGCAGCTGCTAATGTCAACAATAGAGAGCAAATAGGTCAAGGAACAGGGAATAACATAACTGATAAGAGAAACAGCTCATCTAAAATAGTCAAAGGTTGCGAATAAATGAGTTATACAACAGACTTAATATGAACATTAGGTGTTAAATGTTGTGCAGATTTGGTTAATTATAAAACTCTGTAGGGAGCAAGTCTTATTACGATAAAAGTTATGTTATACCATAGTTGCATGACTATTGATTGAGTGATATTCACTAAAGAGATTTACTCCAAGTTTCTCTGAGCTTTTACTTTCAAGGAATGTTTTGTAAAGCTACTAACATGATTCTGTAATTTCAAGGCAACTGATTCTTGTGACCACTTAAACCTTATCAATACTCACCATCAGGCTATACCACCTTTTAATATGAGTGCTACGTTAGTCAAACCTGGGATAGTTTTGTGGCTACCCATCCAATCATCTGGGTTTCATTTGAAGGATTATAGAGTATAGCCTGTTTAACCTATCTCCAGTACATTTTATTTATCTGCTGGTGAAGATTCATATCCCTAGTGGGGGGAGGTGCTCTATGATGAATATGTCTCTCGCCATCACATTTGATTTATCTGCTGGTGAAGATTCATATACCTTGTTTTGGTATTTTTGTGGAATTATCAGATTTCCGAAGTTACAGAATATCCAGGGCAACATGGTTTCTAATGCCATGGAAGGTGAGACATAAGATACTGAATAATGGGACAATGTTTCTAGCCTCTCTTGGTAACTCAAATTCTTTAAGCTAATGATCTTCTAAATTATGAATGTCTGCAGACTTTCTAGTTGTCCGATATGTCTACTGAGGTACATCCAAAAGGGGCATAATCAATACTGAATATTTGGGAACAACACCATTAGAGCTAAATGATAATTCTTGGCAATCACCTGCACTAAGTAGAAGGCCAAAAGAGAGGGAATTAGCAATGCATATTCCAAGGTCCCTAACTATATTTTCATTTTCAAATGCAATATTGTCTATGTTGTTTACTGATGGTAGGTTTTGCAACTAAATGTGATAATATTGCTTTCCTGCCTTTAATTTAATCCCATTTTAGTATATTAGGTATTTACAAGTGTAAGTTCTTGCTGAAAGGTTTGAGTATTAGAGGCTGTCTTGATGATAACCTGCAGTTTGTGGTAATCTCCAAACTTATCTAGAGCTTCTGATTTCTGATTTAAAGTACAGAAAACTAAATGTCAAAAAAGTAGGGATCTCAACACTGAGATCTTGAGGACACCACTGGTTGGTTACCTTCATTCTTTTTGATGAAGCAACTGCCACTCGCACTATGTGGATTCTGTCGTTTAGCCAGGTTACACTCTGTCTTACTACATAGACATCTATTTTAAAGCATTAAGCTTAAACTACAATGCCAGAAAAGGATATGATCTCCAATACCTTGGCTATGTCAAGCTATGCCATGTGAATAGCATGACTGCTATCTACAGCTTTTGAAACCTCTCAAAGAAGTTAACCAGATTCATTAGGTAAGGTCTTCCCTTGACAAAGCCAAACTGCTGAGGGTTAAGCCAAATGACATTTTTGAAATCAAATTTTATGAGGTCAGTTAAAATACATTCCATTGTTTTACAGATGAGTCATGTTGGACTGATGGGTCTATTATTCCTGGGATTGGTGGTAGGACCACTATTATGGAGAGGCATTGCCACTGCAGTGTGCCAAACTTCAGGGACAAAACCTGTAGCTTCAGTTAGGTTTAACTGTTTGGGGACTGGCTTTGTAAGGACATATTTAGTACTGTTTATTAAACATCCAGGTTTACTGTTTTTCTTTATGGAGGAAGTATTTTGGATCTTAGAAAGCACCCTCAGTCCATGTCCCTTTGTAATAATGGGGTGCAAGGGATCCATGGGTTTGTAGACTTTGGATAAAAGCCTCAGAATAAAGCTATCACTAAATTTGTTGCTAGTATGCTGGTAACATATATTAGATCCAAATGGGAGGTGCCATTTTTGAATACGTTTAGAGCAATATTGGGTGTTACTTCTTAGCTTTCTAATATTGCTTTTTGTCAGCCAACAGAACTAAACCTAATAAAGCCTTACTATGCCTAGGCAACTCCCATCTTGTGGCCCAGCTAAAACAGCCATTTTCTCCACCAGTATTTCTGACAGAATTCTCTGTAGGGAATTTTTTAAATGTTCCAATTAATTACACCCACAAAAAGCATGTTTTCAGTTATCTCTCTCTTCCACATCACACCTTCAATATTTGCTATTTGCCTGAAGATAATTTCTTTGAAGTCTGCTTGTGTGTATGTTCACCCATTGAGAAAACATTACAGTGAATGTCTACTAATCGACTATTAAACAACAAAATGTTAGCATTCTGAAAAAGCTTAACAACAAAAAATAATTAATCAAATGACCATAGCTAGCCAACATCGTGAATGCAACCAACCAATGTGGGGTGCTGCATCACCCCACTCCCCTAACTATATATACCAACTCCAAGATCTCACTATAGTGAAGAATAGGGCAGATTTTAAAAAGTTCCCTTCACTTACCTTACTTATAGTGGTACTTCCTCGTTGTTGGCCAACTATGGCCATTTGATGAGTTATTTTTCAATGTTAAGCATGTTCAGAACATTAAACTTTCTCTGTTTAACGTTTGATTAGTAACTGTTCACTGTAATGTGCGACCATAGACCCACTCTGCTTTGGGTATAAAATGCCTTTGCAAACACTTGCAAGCAAAAATCCTAAACCTTCCGAACTTTGGTGCATACTTGGGAGCCTTGCATATGTCCTCCCATTGTTTCTTTATAAAATGCTTTTCCAGTCTCTCTTCTCAATTTTTTTTCCAACCTCCACTGAGTGATTCTTATAGTTATCAAGCAATGTTTTATATGCCCTAGTGATTATCCCCCTTTTAACAGCTTCTGTTCTAGATTTGACTAATAACACTACCAGAACAGGCCTTTCACTAAGGATTCTGTTATCCTCTTTTCTTTGCATATACTTGATATCAGTCCCTGGTAGGGAAGGTGGTCAGTAACCTGCAGTTCAAACCTCTTCTTGGCTTCATCACACTCTATTATGTGTTCCTCTTTAGTTATTTGCTCTCAGTACCTTGGCTCCTTTGCCAGTTTTCTCTAGTAAATTTCAGTCCCTCTTACCTATTTTTTGCACCCCTAGTTGTAGTCATCCCTATTGGGAAAATCTCCCTTTTCCATTGCAATGTTGGCTTAGTACTTAAAATACTTCTACAACTGTGTGTATATAATATTCTGTGTGGTGGTTATTAAGATTTGTTATTTAGATTTTACCATATTTTATAGTGATCTTGATACAATGTTTTTTTTTTTTTATTTGTTCATGATGCAGTGAACAGTCTCTGTCTGTCATCACATTATAAATTATCTTATCTTATATACCAATTTCAGGGTATTATGCTTATCTGTAAGATGGTACATTAGTAAGCTATACAAGTCACCTCCAAGTTACAAATGATAACTTTAGCTCATTTTTGCCTCCCTGCAACTAATCATCAGCTACTCCCAAGGCTTTTCCTTGTCCACTGGGTCTTCTATACCTGACTATCCAGCCCGTAGACTAACTTTGACCCACGGCAAGGGCGAGTAAGTAGATGAAGGACTTGGAGAAGCATCATACTGTTTGCCAAGAAGTGTTTTCTCCTACATCCCACTCCCCACTGCTGCTCAGTAATATCCTGTGGGTAGGGAGTGCATTGGGCTGCAGAACTCCACCACCCCTCATTCAGCAAGGGACTGATGTCAGCAGGTTTTTCTGCCAACCCACAGGCTACATCAGGAATTTGTTTCCCTAATCATCACCATGAAAATTAACAGCATGTGTGTGTGTCCTGAACATGCATGCCTTCCCCCAAAGATAGGCATGTCTATTCTCCCTACCTGCACCGTCAAGCACCTGTGACACTCTGGTCGCCTAGGCTGTAATCATGCCTTTGTCCCTGTATATCATTTTATAAATCTACATATATATATATATATATATATATATACACACACACACACACACACACACACACACACACACACACACACACACACATGGATAGAAATAGATATATGTATTAAGGATGTATGAGGTATAGACACTTGCAAATTACTTTTGTTCCAACAGGCAATCTTAGTCTTTTCCTGAAACTCTAGATTTATAAATTCACAATGTTTACAATGCAGAATTAATCAGTGGACCATAATCACCTTGCCAATACCCATCCTCATAGCAAAACATGTCAAGCCTAGGATGTATTTATACGTGCTCATACAGTTATGAAGTACAAGTCAGATTTAGGATGAATTTATAGGTGCCCATACAGTTACCAAGTACAAGTCATACCTGGGATGAATTTATAGGCGCCCATACAGTTACCAACTACAAGTCAAGTTTAGGATGAATTTATAGGTGCCCATACAGTTACGAAGTACAAGTCAAACCTAGGATGAATTTATAGGTGCCTATACAGTTACCAAGTATAAGTCATGACTAAGATGAATTTATAGGTGCCCATACAGTTACCAAGTACAAATTGGGCCTGGGATGAATTTATAGGTGCCCATACAGTTACCAAGTACATGTCAGGCCTAAGATGTATTTACAGGTGCCCATACAGTTGCCAAGTTTGTCTTAAAGAATCCAAGGGTATTAATCTGTTTTATATACAATGTAAGGTTATTCCAGAGAGGGAGAACCTTGCATAATAAATCTGTCCTTTTAATGTGTCATATTTATTTGTTGGTGGTGATACAGATATTATGTTTCAGTGCTTATTGAGCGATTTGCTTCATGGAAGTATAGGAGATCAATGGTTGTATCTTTATTTATTTATTTAACATTTGTTGACCAGTAAAGTATGACTAAGACTGAGTCTATTTTCAGCTGAGGTCCAGTGAGAAACACTCCAGATGCATGTCTTTGGAATGTGGGCAGTAACTGGAGTACTCAGAGGAAACCCACGCAAATGCAGGGAGGACATGCAGACTCCACACAAAAGGTACCCCAGCCGAGAATCAAACCAGAGAACCTCTTGCTGTGAGGTAGCAATGTTAACAGCTGCCACTGCACCACCCACGGAACATCACAGAACGCTAGGTATAAAGCATTGTGTAGGAGTGTATGACAGGCAGAGAGAGAGAGAGACAAAAAGGGACAAAGTATAGGGACAGATCTTCAATCTTGGTTGCTGCGAGTCAGTAATCATTTTAGTTAGTAACATCTGAGGTGTTTCTAGCTGCAGCATGTATTTGGGTGGAGACATTTTTAAAGGGGCATTATATTCTATAATTGATCAAATCAGGGAAGAGTACAGAGGAATGATAACTTCCTTTAACCTATATGAGATACATTTGGTTATTAATTTGGTTTGATAGAAGGATTTCATGACTACTGTTACTGCATGGTGGTCAAAGGAGAGGTAGTTATCTTCACAGGTAACTAGATTTGTGATGACCATAAGTGTATCTGGCTTAACTAGTGCCCTGTGTAGGTCCCGTTTTCTAGTTCCCCCAGCTCTACACGTGAAGAGGAAAAAAAAAAAAAACAGCTGTTCTTTCTACTGGCACACCAAGCAGGTGACCAGGTGCATGACACATACTCCCTTTCCTCTTGCCCCAGCCATTCAGGTCCTGTGTTTGTGTCTTACCTCTAAACCTTCTTCTGCACATTTTATTAAAAAAAAATAATTTCTTCTTTGAAACTGTAGCAAACTGCTTGCTACAAATGTAGCAAACAGTTGGTACAGTTTATACTGTTCTGCACAAAGTGCTAGGTGCTCAGGTTTGCCTAAAAAATATTTTCTCTTTTAAACTGTAGAAAACTGCTTGCTACAAATGTAACAAGCAGTTGCTACAGATTATACCTTGTACAGAGCACTACAGTGCTCAAGTTGTAGACTAAAATTTGTTTATTTTCTTTTAAACTGTAGCAACAGCTTGCTAATATGCAGCAAGCAGTTGCTATAGTATATACCACACATGGAATGTTACAGTACTCAGGTTTGACCGCAAGTGGGTATTGCATTAAAGAGAGATTGGGATCAGTTAATCACACCCCTCCAACACTTTGCACCCAGAGCAGTTGTCCGTCTCACCCAGGGTTGCCAGACGTCCCTATTTGGGCGGGACTGTCCCGAGATCAGCAGCCTGATCCCGAGTTCTGCCCTGCCGGTTTAAATCCCGGCCAGCCTCCGCTTTGTTTGTTTTTTTTTTTTTGATTGTCCCGTATGCCTGGCGTACGGGCCAATCAAAAATCGCTAAACACGGAGCTACTTGAGTTGAATGCAGAACTGCAATGCATTAAACACGAGAAGCTCCGTGTTTAGTGCAGAGCTACTGAGTGAGCTCAGTTCTTTAATGTGGAACTCTGTTCCGCATTAAAGACCTTTTTTTTTTGGTCTTCAGTTGCCGAAGACCTTTTTTTTTTTTTTTTTTTTGGTCTTCACTTGCCGTGAGAGACCTTCTTTTTTTTTTTGTCTGGAAATCTGGCAACCCTGGTCTCACCCCACTGTAGCTAATCTACTGATGATGACTGTATCAGTCTAGAGTGGAGTACTGTCTAATCTGTAAACAACTGTCAAGATTTTTTTGACCAAGATTGAAAATAGTACACTTCTTTGCATTTAATTAAGCCTGATTCTTTTTTACAATATTGATTTCCATGGTTTACCCTTTTTGTAGTAAGATGTTTTCAGATGTTGACAGAATGACAAGACTCAGTTTAGTTAGTCAAATGTCTGGACTAGTGGTATGGAAATTAGAAGAGTAAATGCTGCACTGTGGTTCAGTACTAGCCACCTTTTTTAATTCTGATGTGGCACCTGATACTTAACTACATGGACTCTGTCTGTCAGCCAGTTTTCTATCCCTCTTACAATTTAAGGGTCTACATTTAGGCTTTTAAACTTGCTTATAGTTCCAGCACAGGGAATAGTGTCAAAGGCCTTGATCGGATCCAGGTATTCTGCAAGAACTCAATGGTCATTATCTAGAGCTTCAGTGACCTTCTCAAAGAAGTTTACTAAATTAAGTAGACATGCTCTCCCCTTTGACAGAACTATTTTATATTTGTGACTCTACAGTCATAACATTTTTTATAGTGAAGCTTGGGAAATCAAACATAACACATTACATGGCTTTGCAAATGACGCCTTTTAGGCTGATGTGTAAATAATTCTTAGGATTTGAAATGAGGACCTTTGGTGATTATACGTAAGGTGAACAGTTTTATGAGGTGTTTAAGCAAGGCATCTTTTGCTCTCTTAATTAAATAACAAGATATATTGTTGGGGCCCACAGTGATAGTATTTTTTTGCTTTAGAGTCTCTGGAATTTATAGAACTTCATTGACTGCTTCTGTTATGAAGTTGGTACTAAACTTGTCTGTAAGTGTCATAGCAAGAGGTTCTTCATTTTGGTTCTGAGCTGGGATGCCTTTTGCGTGGAATCTGTATAGCCTGTCTGTAGTCATGTGGATTTTTTTCAGGTGTTCTGGTTTCGTCTCTCATTCCAAAAATATGCAACATGTAGATTAGCAACTTGTAAGTTGTCCATTCATTTGTGCACCCCTGTGGGTTATAGAAGAAAGGCTTGACAATCTACTTCCACTTCCCCAATGCCTAGTAACCTCCCTGGATAGCTGTGCCTAGTCACATTGGAGTTGGCTATAACTTGTAAATGTGTGGTAGAGACTAGCAGTATTTTTTGGGCCTGTAATAATTATCTGAATTGCAGTGAGCTGTGAAGCACAAAACGTGCATTTGTTGTGGAACCTGACTGCTTTACAATTCTGTCACAAACTATTAATGAGCAATTGCTGTGGCACTCTTTTTATACTGGTAGAATAAACAAGAGCACTGAGATATTATTCCTTCTGGGATCTACCAAAGAGTTGCAAAACTAAGGAACAGTGTGCAAATCTAGGCATCTACATGGAAATATTCAAATAAAAATGCCCGAGTCCATGGACCCATATCTGTGAGTCATGTAAACAGTCTAGACGTATGCATTTTCTGTTATGATATGATAATACTATCAAGTTTAAAAATAATTCCATTAGTAACATGCTCTCCCCAAAACAACACTTAACTCAATCATAATAGCACATATGATTCAATAAATTCCATGATATGTAGATAGATTTTATTTTCTGTTAACTTGACATTACATGAGTTTCATTTCAGAGCTTAGTGACGTAACCTTCTTTGGAATGATTTATTAATTAATGTCAGAACACAACCATGTTTAGTAACTTACTAATAACAGAGGAAGTTATTATTATTATTTTTAGTTGCCATTTGTGGCTTACAGTACTAAATTGAATGCACCTTCTACTCCCTAGAAATGATCTGAAAAATGATTAGAAATATGTCCAGAGTACAAGAAGCACAGCCCTCTGCATTGAGGTTGTGGGGTTTATCCTACAAAAAGAATGATTCAGAAATTTGTTTGAATGCAAAGCCAAGCTTTTTTTGGCACAATTTCTGATTTTGATAATTTTGTTTTAATACAATGTGCTGCAGATGTTAATAGTTAGAGGATCATTTATTCATTGATTCATTATTTTTGTTTGGCATTGTATTCTAAACTATATAATTTATGCATCAAAAAGGTATCAAATAAATGTATCACTTACCTGCTATCATCTAAATGGAAATAGAGTGGCAATGGAGGTGAAGATTGTGTGATTATAGTCAGCTGAAATGTTTCTTAACACTGTGTTCTTATATCAATGTATTGTTTTCCTATTATAAAGACTATTTATTTAAATGTGCTTAATTTATTTTATTTTATGTAAAATATTTCTTTTCTTTTCTTTTGATTATGTCAGGAATGAAGATAATGCCAGAAGAGGACATCTTAACAGTTAACTTTCCAGGAAGGAGACACCCTGCAACAGATAATATGGTATAAACCGTTAGTATCTTTTTTTTTTCTTTTTACTTTTTCTAGGAACAATGAGATTAATTTTCATCCAAAGATGCGACAGATGTGATTTTCTTCAGTTTGCCATATGATGAAATTAATACTGTACAGAAAGTTTTAGAAAATTAAAAAAATAATAATAATATTACATGACTGATTAAAACTCTTAAGTGTGAACCTTATACTGATGAATATTGATTTGTGGACTTAACAGTATAAGAGGCAATACTTTCTTTAATGGTTATTTTCTGTATAGGCTGAGGACCCATATACTCACAAATCTGGTTGTTAACTATTGTAAGTAAAAAAAAAAAACATGTATAAAAGAAGCAGACTCCCATCCAGACTCTGGAATAGATTGCCCATACATGTCAAGCAGAGTGCCTCTTTGGACCTCTTCAAGAGGAACCTTGACGATTGGATGGGAGAAAGGAAATTCACCCCAGGGATCACGTCAGTCGTCCTGCTAGACAGGGGTCCAGGAAAGTAAATAATGTGGGAAGAAATAGCCAGGGAATTGTTATGGCTAGGCTTGTATAGGCCCTAGGGCTGATAGCCTAGTACCAACCTATGAACCTATGAACCAGAGAGGTGTTATTATTATAATGTTTAACTGATCATACTACATAAGAATTCTTTTTCTTTTTTGGATGATTTTATAGAATTTTATAAAGTTAATAGAAACATTTAAATATTTACAGCATGGGTAAGAAGAATCCACTAATAATCTATTGTGATCATAATCCAAGCACAAAAGCCTCACTTTTTCAATAATGAGCATATGCCACAATCAAGACAAAATATAACCAAGTCATATAACCAACAATTACTTATCATGTATAGATCAGACTAATAAATTTTATTTTAAAATGCTGTGGAAATTAGTTTAAAATTCAATATATGTGCAACTAAATGTACAAAGGCATCCATAAAATAAAATAGAATTGAATAATAGGGTAAAACAGAATAATATATAATACAAATGAGGTAAAGTTTTCTAAACACCTAGTCACCAAACATAAATACGAAATAGCTAAATTTACCTGCTTAAATTTGAAGCAGATGAATATGTGTTAAGACTTGTAAAATGGCCATCAAGACCATAGTGTTTCATATATCTAAATAATGAGACCATTTTCTCAATACAAACAGCTCTTTTTCTGTTTGCTGAGCAATTTCAAGCTCAGACTGTTAAATGCTATGAAGGCTTTTCAAGCATTTTTGAATATTTGAATATACTGTATATAGACAGATAGACAGATAGATATTCACTTTTTCAGACATCTCATTAACCTTCAGGATTGCTGAGATAAATAGGATGTACTGGAAAGGTAATAGATGAATCCATCTACTGGTGGTCCAAGGTATGCCTCAGCAAAGAAGAAGGCTGATAACAGTGAATGCATTGAATACATTCTGTTGAAATTTTTGAAAAGGCCTTAAAACACGAACCAGAGTATGAATGAGTGGAGTAAAGTTAGGATATTATGCTATAAAGGTGAAACTTAATAGAGATAAAGTACCAGTTGACTAAGGCATCTCAAAATAATACAGATGTCTCGATGTAGAGTAAGAGATTCTCATCCCAAAATAATACCGATGTCTCTATATAGTGTTTTTAAATACTAAGATGTTCCAATTGTTACATGATGTTTAAAATTTCCCTTTGCAATATATTATATTAATACCAGCCATTCATACCTTAGTTTATCCATAACCTATGGCAAGAAGGGTTGAAGAGCTGAGTATGCAATGCTAACCATCAAACTGATGCATGGTGAAAGGGGCTGTAACAAGTGAAGATTCTTATGACATCTAAGCATTTCCACCTCATATGCTAACAAGAAACTTAGGAGATGTATACCTCCATTACTTGGTGATGCATAATGCACATCAAGAAGGATTTTCTTTGTATCATCCAAAAAACTTTTGAGATCTTCTGCAAACAGCACCACCCATCCTGCCTTGTTATCCCCCCTTATGTTGACATGCAAGGGGCAATGCATTCCTGTGGGTTATTGCTATTGGTTCAGTTGCCAAGATAAATAAAATCAGTGTTAAAGGGCATCCTTGTCTTATGTCTTTAGATTGATCTGAGGACCAAGATATATAAGCACCTATCCTTTCCATTACCTTTTGATCCTTGCTATATGGTCCACAGTGACTCTATGAAAGAAGGAGAGCCAAATGCTTGCAGTGCCTAGGACAAAATGGGCCACCTGACATTGTCAAATGTCTTTTTGTCATCTATAGAAAGTAGAGCTACTTAGAAGATTATGAAGCTGTCTCTGTTCTAACAACTGCAACACTCTTAAAATGTTATACCACAGATCCCTACCTTTAACAAAGTAGTCCGAATGAGCTAAGGATGGAAGGAATGATGCTTGCTACTGTGCTCACCTGCCATATACATTTTACTGTTAACATTCAAGAGAGATACAGTCATGTAACCACAGAAGTTCAACAAGTCTTTACCATCATTAATAAAGGGAAGAGCAGGGTTTGCCTCCAAGATGGTGGAATACCAGTTGAAGCAAATGAGCAGGCATTCTATAGAAAACCAAATGCTAATGGGGGGAGATACATGCTAAGTTTTGATGGCAAACCATCACATCCTAGAGTTTTATTACGTTTCATACTGCATTTTACTTTTTTTTAATGACCATAAGTAATTCCTTCTTAGTGGTGGGTTACACTGTTAACTGTACCTGTTCCTCTGCCAGTACAGTTACTGTAGAAAGAATTTCTGTTAACCTCATTCCTGCTGATAGGGGCTCGTTTAGATCCCCTAGCTGAGCATAAGCTATTGATGGCACCTCTAAAATCGATACAAAATTTCCTCTATTGAGGAACTGGACTTTTCCCTGACCTGGTCTGTGTACTACTGTATGTGATGTATGTATGAGTGTCTTGTGTAGTAGTAGTAGTTTTTTTCCCTATGGTAAGGTTGGGGCAAGGTTAGGATTATCACACATTACTAAGGTAGTGCAGTCGACCAAAACCCTCTTGGCTATCCTCACTAATAAGTGCTAATCCAAAAATGACCCTGCCCCTAACCTTATGTTATAGGAATATCCCTGTCCATAGCGATACCGCTATTCAGGTAAAGTGTGTCTCTAGTTAATGGTTGGCTTTTGTTAAATTATCTCAATCATAAATTTTGTTTTCATTGTGTGATCATAGGTTCATAGGTGTATACTAGGCTAATGGCCCTGGAGCCTTTACAAGCCTAGCCTATAGGATTACCCTGGCATCATACCACCCGACCTTAGTTCCCAGAGCCTCTGTCGAGTAGAGCCACTGGAGTGATTCTGTGGTGAATTTTCTATTTCCCATCCACTCATCAAGATTTCTCTTGAAGAGGGCCAGTGAGGTGGTCGGCTTGACACGTATGGGAAGTCTGTTCCATAGCATGGGCAGTCTCTGGGTTATGAACTTGTCCCTCCAGCATGTTCAGTTGATTGTGGTAATGAGGTTGAGGTTTCTGGAGTGTGTGTTGTGGAGGGATTGGGATTTCTTTAGCAGGAGCATATCTAACAGAGCTGGGTCAGACATGGCTTTGTAAGTCAAGCAGAGATCGACTCTAAGTAGGCGATATGAGACAGAGATTAGTTGGAGTTTTTTAGTCTGTCCATATAGGACAGATGTTTAAGGCCTAGGATCCTCTTTGTGAGGTACTTTTGTGGCCTCTCCAGTTGTTGCAGGTGTTTAGTGATGTACATGCCAAATGGTGCATTGTGCTCAATGATTAGCCTAATGAGGGAAGAGTAGAGGGAGACAATGACTTTTTTCTTCCTGGATGTAAAACCCTTAGTAATGAGATGTGCTACATAGAAGGACTTTCTGACCACAGTGGCAATGTGGTAGTCAAAAGAGAGGTTGGTGTCAACCTGTGTTCCCAGATCTCTTATAATGCCTTCTGTGTTCAGTGGACTACCATCAATGTGGTAATTCATGGGAACCCTGGTTTTTCCCAAAGGGGATGACGACACATTTTTTGGCATTCAGCTTAAGGCCATGGTTCTGACACCAGTTGTTGGTCTCAGTGAGGCCTTTCTGTAGGATGTCAACATCACTTGGGGAGTTAATAATAGCTCCCAACTTGCAATCGTCTGTGAACTTTGTCAGCTAGAGTCCCTTCATGTTGGCCTGGACTTCAGAGAAGTAGATGCCAAACAGGAGAGGAGCCTGGACCGGACCCTGTGGGACTCCACTTGTGACTGGTTGGCAGTCTGACTTGGAGTCAGCTACTTTCACACTACCTGTGAGCCAGTTTCCAACCCACCTAGTGATATAAGGATTGATGCCTAGCTTAGTGAGTTTTTCTTTGATTCCTGAGTGGGGAATGGTATCAAAGGCCTTGGCCAGATGAAGGTAGGCTACATGAACCACCTTGCTTTCATCCACAGCTCTGGTGACTGACTCAAAGAAGTTGACCAAGTTGAGCAGGCATGATCTACCCTTCACAAAACCAAACTGTATGGGAGTCAGAGTTTGGAGATTCCCTATATCCTTGTTTATTAGGTCCATGATGATGCATTCCATAGATTTGCATATCAGACTCGTCAGGCTAATGGGGTGATATTTCCCAGGGTCTGTAGTCAATCCTCCTTTGTGGAAAGGGATGACTGTAGCAGTTCGCCATTTGGTAGGGACAAAGCCTGAGGTAAGGCTGTGACTGAACAAGGCACGCAGGTGAGGTGCCAGTTCACTCTGTAGTTCATGTAGAACACAGCCAGGGATATTGTCAGGTCCCATAAAAGCTGCATTCTTGGCCTTGGGCAGTGCTGTTTTAACCTGCGCAGCAGTAATAGTAATAGTGTGAGCTGATTTCAGTGAATTTGATATGGGAGTAATTTTACTTTCTAGAGGTTGTGGCAATGACACTTGCAGGCTGATAAAACTGACTTGACAGTTATACTTTGTCAGCCAGTCATCGGGAACAAATTTTTACATTGGTTAAAAAAAGAATAAAAATCTATTTCATGAGATGAAATTTTAGGGAATTTTACCACTTATTGTTAGGTATAATTTCCAGTCGTGTTTTTGTTATACTTTTTAATTACATTACAGGCATGCATTAATGAAGCAAATCTGATATACAGATCATGGAATGAAGCAATCTGACAGTGTTCAAACAGCAATATAAGAATAAATACAATTTAATGATGAATAAGTATTCTGGTCTAAAATATCAGATTCTATGAAACCTCATATTTTTGCAGTTCAACTTTCTAGAATTGTATAAAAAAATAGAATATCAGTGACTTTGCCTGTCCCTGAATGTATTGTGTTGTCGGTGGACACTACCCAGGAATATTACCTGTGACATTACTGTTGTAATGTAGCCAGTAGAGAGAAAGATGATATAATATTCTTAAGCTGTACTTTCTTGAAATAGATGAAATCTAGTCATTGTTTACATGTGAACTTTTTTTGGTCAATTTTTTTATTGTTTTTTTCTGACACATTAAAGAAACATTTTACAGAAGGACTTTATTTTCATATCTATTCAGCTTGCATAAGTATATTCCTACAAACAGACTATAACATAATTTCATACTATTTTGCACCTTAGGAATGATATCTTATGAATTTCCACATACATGATAAAACTTGTGAACAATTGTAATTATTTGCTAATGTGCTAATAAGCAATGAGTTCATGCATTATATATCCCAAGTGTATTTTATCTGTGCTGTAGTCACCATGTGCACCAAGTGAACAGCTTAAATAATTGACAACATATCACTTGAGGTATGGGGGGCGTGCAAAATAAGTTTTCATCAAGGGCTTTACTGAAAAAACATAGTCAGACTCTGTATTTTGTATTGCTTCGTCTTCTTTTATTTTGTATATTGTGATGTATTTGATTTACACTGTGTTTACTTGTATTCTGCTTTTAACTGCATATTTAAACTAAGAAAGAGACCACAGTTGAGTCTCTTTTGAGTTGTAGAGAAATTAAACTCAACTGTCTTTCTGATTGCCTGCCTCTTTTGTTAATTTGATCACAGATTTCCTTCCCTCTTCTCTTTTGTTGCCTATTGTGAGTAATCATTTTGTGAAATCACTCCCCTTCAGCTATTTTTCAAGCCCAAAATTAAAGTGCCCACCCCCTTCCAGTCTGACTTGCTCTTTCAAAATTAGTGGCTATCCACTTAGATAGCTAAAGCTTGCTACCCCCTGTTTCATAAATAACTGCTTAGTACACACTACAATTCTTAGGATATAAACCCATTTTTTACACCTTACCTTTAAAATCTACAACATCTAGTCCAAGACAACCAATTATATTCTGGGGATTAGTACTTCTGTTTTGCTCCTGTTGAGAGAAGGAGCACAGGGGCATTATTTCCCTGGAGACTGCTGACACCAGAAAGCCTGATAACTGCTTCATGGGTGCCAGATTGAAAATTGTGCTTACATTTTGCTCCTAGTGAGAGAAGGACCAAAGTGCATTGATTCTTGACTATTTCTGACTGGGCTGTGAGTGTCTGTGTTCGACCTTCCTGACTATTCTGATTGCTATTCAAGACATCTACCAGGAAAAGTCTACAACAAACCTACAAACCCCTGCATCATCTGGAACAAGATTGTGGATCACCAAAGAGCCTGTGGCCTGCTTCTTATTTTGGGATTGGTGATACTGTTTTGTTTCTGGTGAAAGAAGAAGCAAAGGAGCTTTGTAGCCTAGCAGTATGAAGTTGTGTTGAGACCAGCACTAGTAGTTACCAGGCAGTAGCCAATCAGGTAAATCCCCTCTTTTTATCATTCTTGACAAAGATAATTCTTTCTTTTCAGTAAGCACTGTTTGAGTAACTGCTGTTTAACCTAACTTCAGAATATCTTCCTAAATACCCTAAATCATCAAGGTCTTCTTATTAGTTTCCCCTGAAGTGTTTGACAGTGCCCTGTGTAGAGACACATACATCTTGAGTTGACATTTTTCCTGTAAAAGCAAGCTTGAAATCTCACCAACACCTGGTTGCATATAGGGCAGCCATTTAACAGCAAGCACTGCTCCTACTGTTGCAAACCAGACACTCCTGGCATTGCTTTGTATTGTTACTGCAACTGTCTAATCAGTAAAAATGGCCTGTTACCATTGATATGACCTTTCCCACTACTACATTTACCAGCTTAGTGGATGTGGGCATGCTGAGGCAATGCAGAAAAAGTCTCATGTTTACTGACAACCAGCTGATTCTCAAACAAACTGATATGGTTTGTGGGGGATATATTAACACATTGTTACTGGATACAAAGCTCTCATATATAAACACTTCTAATGCCAATCAAGTTGTCAGTAGTGCATGCCCTGCACCCATCACACACAGTTCAAAACAGTCACATACATCCACATATACTGAGACACTTAAATGTACCATTCTTAAACCCCAAAGACCTCCTAGACAAAGAATACATAACAAATACCCTCAGGAACCCCAGATTCATTTTTTCAGAACAACACCAACATCAACACATATGGCCATATCTCATGGAGCCTCTTCCTCTAAACCCATATAAGGCAAGCCACCACATAATCCAATATTCTGGTCATTGGAGACTACATGTGAGACACACTGATGTCACACTCACCAAGTTCCGTAAGGAGAAAGTCATGGTCAGTTGCATATCAGTGGCATGGATCTGTCACATTGCACACATACTCAGGTCACTGGATCACAAGTACCAGTATGACTCAGTCATAGTCCACGAGGGTGTCAAAGACCTGAGATGTACCTCCCTATATTATAGGATGTTATGAGCCCAGCACTGAGCAACATTTTACTTTCTCCAAAGATGATGCCACAGTATGAAAAGAAGATTACTGATTTTAATAATTGGCTTAGTTTTTGGTGCCATTCTAAGGAGGTGTAATATTTGTCAGCATGGAAGGAGATGGTTAACAGACCATGCTGCTTTACCAGAGTTGTCTACAACTATCCCCTCTAGGCCTTTGAATATTAGCTAAACATTGTCCTCCCCTATAGTGCTTTCAAATCAAAACCAAGAAAATCTAAAGGTGTTACTGCTCAATGCTAGGAGTCTAAACAAGAAACTCTAAGCCCTACAAGGTCTCCTCACTCTAGAGAATGCTGACATTTGTGTAGTTACTGAGACATGGTTTAAAGCTGCTGAGAGCACACTGGCAGTACAAGATTATAATGCCTTCCACACATTTAGACCAGCTACCACACAGAAAGAGACTAAAGGTATAGGGATCTCTATTTGCATTAATAATATAAAAATCCCTCAAGGCTCGTCAAACAGGACAATGCACTTGAGGTTCTCCATCACCTTAGCCAAAATCTCATACCACTTCCTTGAAAGCTATAATTACCCCTCTATGACCAAGGAAACCCAATAAATGTATTTAAATGTTATTGGAAACACTCACCATCCAACCCAATACTATATTCATGGGCAACTTTAATTACCCCACTATTAACTGGGAATCCTGTACGACACCATATGTGCGGGCACAGAGATTCATGGATTTTGTAAACACAAACTCGCTAAACCAGATTGTCAATATGCCAGCCAGAGGCACAAACATACTGGATCTGATCCTTACTAATATGAGAGAATACTGTACACCCAGCACTTAGCAACATTTTACTTTCTCCAAAGATGATGCCACAGTATGAAAAGAAGATTACTGATTTTAATAATTGGCTTAGTTTCTGGTGCCATTCTAAGGAGGTGTAATATTTGTCAGCATGGAAGGAGATGGTCAACAGACCATGCTGCTTTACCAGAGTTGTCTACAACTATCCCCTCTAGGCCTTTGAATATTAGCTAAACATTGTCCTCCCCTATAGTGCTTTCAAATCAAAACCAAGAAAATCTAAAGGTGTTACTGCTCAATGCTAGGAGTCTAAACAAGAAACTCTAAGCCCTACAAGGTCTCCTCACTCTAGAGAATGCTGACATTTGTGTAGTTACTGAGACATGGTTTAAAGCTGCTGAGAGCACACTGGCAGTACAAGATTATAATGCCTTCCACACATTTAGACCAGCTACCACACAGAAAGAGACTAAAGGTATAGGGATCTCTATTTGCATTAATACTATAAAAATCCCTCAAGGCTCGTCAAACAGGACAATGCACTTGAGGTTCTCCATCACCTTAGCCAAAATCTCATACCACTTCCTTGAAAGCTATAATTACCCCTCTATGACCAAGGAAACCCAATAAATGTATTTAAATTGTATTGGATTTTGTAAACACAAACTCGCTAAACCAGATTGTCAATATACCAGCCAGAGGCGCAAACATACTGGATCTGATCCTTACTGATATGAGAGAATACTGCACACCTGCCTAATATAACATCTTCTGTTGTGAGCTCAGACCACAAAATAGTCTCCTTTGAAGTAAAAATAAAATCCGGAACCCCAGCTAACACTGGAATGTTCAGGAACTACTCTAAGGATAACTTCCTATTATTAATTGATAACCTGTCACCATTTCAAGCCCCCATAAATCCTGAGAATACTACTGCCTACATGGAAGTGTTCATAGAAACCCTATACAAGCATGTTAATAGCTGCTTAGAGGCATCTGTACCCACCAGGAAGAAGTACAGAACTAATTCAAGAAACAAGCCACTGTGGTGGAATCACAACATCAATAGACTATATAACAGAAGGATGAAAATCATGGCAAAAATTAGGAGGTGTAGCACCCAGCAAGATAGAAGCACTCCTGTCAAACTAAACAAACAATGCAGAGGACAAATAGACTCTACCAAAACCAAATTTGAGGTAAATTTAGCCTCCCAGGCCAAGAACAACAACAAGGTATTCTTCAGCTATGTCCAAACCCTCAATGGCAATACACAATTGTATGCATAGATCATTGTTAATGGAGCTAAATATACTGAGCCTGAAGATATAGGAAACCTACTGGCCAACAAATTTACCTCTTAATTTACCCCACTCTCCCTAAACCTCCCCTCAGGAAATACCATCAAATATAACTCTTGACGCCAAGAACAATGCATGAGTGGGCCCAGACAATATCCTAGGATGCCTTCTAAATAGCATGAAAAATGACCTATCAGGCCATCTGTAATTGCTATTTAACTATACCCTTCAAACATGCTTTGTACATCATGAATAGAGAACAACAACAGTCATCCCTCCCTACAAAGGTGAGCCATCTACAGACCCTGGAAACTACAGACCTATAAGTGTCACTAGTCTTATATGCAAAGTCATGGGAAGAATTATCATGGGGATGATCAATAATGATACAGGAAATCTCCAGACACTGGACACAACCCAATTTGGTTTAGTCAAGGGCAGGTCATGACTACTCAGACTAGTGGACTTCTTTGAAAAGGTCATCAAACCAATGGATTAGTACAAAATGGTCCACACCAGCTACATTGTCAGGGCCAAGGCATTTGACACAATACCCCACTGTGGCATTGTTAACAAACTCAAGAGGATAGGTATAAACCCTTATGTCATCTGGTGGATAACTAGCTGGTTCACAGACAGGACCCAGGAAGTTAGAATTGAGGAGTCCACCTATATAAAGAGACCAGTCATGAGTGAAGTCCCTTGGCATTCAGTCCTGGTAATTCTCCTTTTTAGCATTTACTTCTCGGAAGTCAAGGCCAATGTCAATGGCTTCTTTCTGACCAAATTTGCAGATAATTGCAAATTAAGATCTGTCATAGAATCACCCACTATCACAAACATTCCTCAGGAAGGGTTGACACAGACAAATAACTGATGTTGGAGTCATGGACTAAAAGTAAATGCCTATAAATGCATAATAGCATCCTTCAGCACACTCCTAAGAGTTGACCCAGCAGTCCGAGACTTAGGGACACAGACACAGACAGTAATCTATCTGTTGACCATCACATGTATGCAGTAGTGAGGAAATCATTCTATATTGTGCAACTTGAATCTGCTTGAATACTGGCCTACTTTAGGTTTCCCATAGGACTGCAAGATTGAGGAACGTTTTTTGAAACAGCAGGAACCAGCATGATTCTATTTACTTACTTCAAAGATTTAGTGTAGCTGAGTCATGAGGAAAGGACAGTTTGCATCACTGTGTCACAGAAAAATATTTCTCAGTAAAAGTACGTAGTCTATGTAGTGCATTTTTAAATGTTCATTTTGTAAAAAGCTTGTCCTTGTCATTGACTGTAGGACCCAACAATACGGGTCTAACAGAAAAGATCTAAAATGTGGAATTTTTTTTTTTAATCTTTTCTGGAACTGTTTTAAGAGAGAAATTGTTTCAGTATAGTAGATTAAATAAACAAGTACAAAATAAATTAAATTATTGTCAGCATATTTCCACATGTCAGTGATCTCCACAGATTGGTTAGGTAGCATAATATTTTATGGCTAACGAAAAGAAGATTCCCATTGAAAGCTTAAGGAGGGCAAGTGTACTCTTCAAAACTTCCAAAATATAAGTGTGATTAGGGGATTCTTTCCTACGTCTGAAACTGTTGCAGCTTCAAGACTCCCCCACTCCAAGGAACAGTGATATCAGAGTGTTCTGCAGTAGCCAGTCTTGTATTTTTGCTAGACAACCATAAACATTATTTATATATCTATATATATATATATATATATATATATATATATATATATATATATATATATCAATCAAAACCCCAAAACACACATGCAGTACAAAAATATTTTATGTGAGAGGGATCCTGTCACCCTGTAAAGGGCGATACATCCTGCACCACTCTTACTAATACAGGCAACACTGTGGTTGTATCACCAAGAAGAAGAAATGGGCTATTTTCCTGATGGAGCAGTTTCAGAGAACTGTACAGCAGTTAACATTGCTGCCTCATGGCTTTAACTGTGCAGCAGTTAACATCGCTGCCTCATGGCTATAACTGTACCGCAGGTAACACACTGCCTCATGGCTTTAACTGTGCAGCAGTAACACTGCTGCCTCAAGCTGTAACTATACAGCAGTTAACACTGCTGCCTCGTGGCTCTAACTGTGCAGCAGTTAACACTGCTGCTTCATGGCTTTAACTGTGTAGCAGTTAACACTGCTGCCTTGTGGCTTTAACTGTGCAGCAGTTAACACTGCTGCCTCATGCAGCAGTTAACATCGCTGCCTCATGGCTCTAACTGTGCAGCCGCTAACATTGCTGCCTCATGGCTGTTGTTTATCTGATTTGGTTACTAGCTGTGGTGCCTTCTATGCAGAGGTTGCATGTATTCCCTATGCCCATTTGGGGTTTTTCCTTTTGCTTCAGTTTCTTTTCTCATCCCCAAAAAATGCAGTAGATGAATTGGCTGTGTTCCAGATTATTGTGTGTGTGTGTGTGTGTGTGTGTGTGTGTGTGTGTGTGTGTGTGTGTGTGTGTGTGTGTGCGTGTGCATGCATGTGTGTATTTGTGTTTTGTGTGTGTGTGTGTGTGTGTGTGTGTGTGTGTGTGTGTGTGTGTGTGTGTTTGTGTGCATGCGTGAATGTGCATGTGTGTATGCATCCTGTTATGCAATAATACCTCATCTAAAATTAGTTTGTCTGCCTTGTGCCTTTTCAGTAATAATATAGGCTCAGGCTCACCATGATCTTGAAATGGATAAATTGGGTGCCAGAGAAAGAATGAATGACTCTTAATTTGAGACATTATTTGTGATAGACAATCCATTTCTGTACTGTATCTCAGTGACTGTCACCACTTCTGCTGTCATTTACACTTAGTATATTAGAATGCATTGTCTACTAGTCAAATGAAATCTGTTAGAATGCCTCAGAGTATATGCTGTGACAAGACTAATGACTGCAGTTTTGTAAGTTTTTAATCTTTTTAGCAGTTATTTTTCTAACTGAAAAATTTCCTAAACACAGTTTACTAAAGCGATTTAATAAAAACTAAATTTGTCAATCTGTCTAACCATTTAATCCTGTAACTATATGGATACTTTGGTATTTATACTTGAGGACTGATGTCCTAGATCCCTTAGTAATATATTTCTTCTGCACTTACTACAGGTCTCTTTTCTAAACAAAGGAAACGACAAACCAGTACTGCATTGCTGGAGATAATAATAAATGGAGAAAGAAAGGCATGATGAGTTCTTCATACAAGTAGCATGGAATGTACTTACAGAAAGAGATTTATGATAAATAACGTTGAGTCTTACAGGATGTGATTTTTAATTACACACTGTACCAGTGACAACAGGCACAAGCCTCTGTAAAATTGTTGTGTACCAAACCAAGAAGCATTTTAAGCCTCCATAGAGTCTATATACCACTTTCCTTAAAATATGCTTATCACTTCTTCCATTTCATAAAGATATTATGAAAGTGATATCTGATTTTTAAATCTGTTAAGACAGTGAATGTATGCTTATGGTCACACAATAGGCTAGTATTATAATTAACCAAGATTATACATATGAATGTTCAGAACTTGAATTTTGCATAATTTATGCAGGTATATGCAAAATGTATTACTTTGAAATGCTTTGCTTATATGCTTCAGTAATATAATGTAAGTAAGTAATGTGCAAAACTTGGAAGCCTATGCTAGAACAAACTTTAGTATTTCCTTTAGCAGATGATTATTAATGTTGACATGTTTGCTGCTGTATGGTATAGATAAAAAGAGCCTGTAATGATTATAAACACATTTGCTGATTTTCGCTTCAAAATCCAATCCACAAAGCACTTGGTAAACTGTAACACATTGTCTTTCATTGTACATAAAATTAAAATTTTGTACACAAGGGTTCTTTTTATTTTTGTTTATTAAAATTACATTATGTGAATAATTTGGTTGCTGATTTTCTTTCAAGTAACCTTCAAATTATGGGTCTTTGTTTAGAAACTAAGTTATAATCGTTTTCTTTCCTGTACTGGGTGAAACACTGCAAGTAATATGTTTAGAAATGCCAAAAGAATTAAAATGAAATACATTGTATGGTTTGAAAAAATAGGCATAAAAAGAGGTATATATTCCTTTGAGGAGCCGGAAAGGAATATGAACTAAACAAGGAAATAAAGTTGCAATAAATATATCAGAAAACAATAAGAAATTTTATACAGGCAAATCATAAAATTGAAAACATACCAGCTGTTTATTTGTGGAATGGAACCTATAAAAGGTCTTATTTTGATCAAGTTGGCAACATAATCATAAACTTTTCTGCTTAGTTTTCCCATGATTTACAGTACAGAACCTGCACTGAATTACTGATTTATTCCAGCTGATTAACTTTCAATCAGAATTCATTTAGAAATGTGTATTCTAATTTTGTCAAGTATGGCTTATACAGGGCTTACTGAACTTTTTGCTACTGTTACATTTTTAACTCTGCTTATATGGGTAATATAGTTATTTGTTTCTCTTTCAGCCTGTTTTACATTTTTAAATATGCCACTAAAAAAAAAAATTAAAGAAAAAAGTTTGCTTCTGTACAGTGGTGGCATGCCTCAGATTTTCAGATGTTAACAGATAATCACGTGTGAATAACATGTACTATTGTGATTACAGTACAGTAGTTAGGATGCCCTTGGAGTTGGAATATTCTAGATGGTGTCTATAGGATCATTCATTGAATGATCTATCATCTGGGCAATAACCTGCAGCCCTTGCATTCCATTATGGTAGTCGAAAATGTATAAAAGGGTTGTTAGCTGTATTTACCACTGTGAAAATGTATTGCAGTTTAAAAATGAAACCGTCTCCTTCTGTACTGTGCAAATCTGAAGTGCATGTGTAGTCACTTTCAAAGTTGTTGCACTAGGTCTTATTTGTAGCTTGTTGCAACACTCTCCTTTTCCCTTCTGAAAAATATACAAAACAGGAAATGCATCTTCTAAATACAAAAATCCCATTTGGATTCTTAAGTCAAAAAGTATATATAAGCTACAAGAATTATTGTTTTGCTAGCTGGATGATACTCCTGGAGGCAGATTTCAAGCTATACTGCCTGCAAACACTTTGACAGTTCCATTTTGCTTGTAAAAATCAGTAACAGAATGAAACAGTGTATATTTTAGCCATAAGCAAATAAATTTTAGTTTGTTTGTTAAAGATTTTTTCTGAACATTATCTGCCTTTCTAATGTTTTTAACTCCACGTGCAAGAATGTTTCTGTTTGTATATACTGTTTCAAGTTTAAAACTTCATGTTGTTTAGTTCAAGTAAACTAATTTCATTTTTCAGCTTTGAATGATTTTGGCTGATGGTTTAGTTCATGGTTTAAGAGTTGATTTTTCATGTACTTACAACTGTGGGGCAACTGCCCATAGAAGGTTGACTGCCCCAAGCTAATTTGTAGCATCTGACTATTTAAAAATTCACTTAGCTTAAAAATCTTAAGCTGTAAGGTGTGTTCTTGTTTAACTGTTGGCAGTGAAGCATATACATGGGAAGGGAAGAAGCTGTCGGGCATGTACATGTGATCATGTGCTATGCGAGTGTGTGTGTGTGTGTGTGTGTGTGTGTGTGTGTGTGTGTGTGTGTGTGTGTGTGTGTGTGTGTGTGTGTGTGTGTGCATAGGTTTACTATCATAACACCTCCGATGTTCGCAACAGTAAACCCTTTGCAATGCAAAAAGTACTGCAAAAGTTGAATTTGACTTAGTTGCAGTACAAAAGCTACAACAGCAAGCAGTACAGAGCACACCCATACTACTAACACTCATATGTTTTGTAGGGGGGCAAGCTCCCTTGCATCCCCTGCCACTTATATATTCCAACTCCAAGGTCGCACTACAGTGGGGAAAAGGGTAATTTTCCAATCCCCACTGTACCGCAAATGAACCTTACCATGTTCACGTCACCGATGACAGTTTTGCGAATGCACTTTGCATTCCCTATAGGATTCCCTCGCACTTATGCAGATTAGACGAAACAGAATTGCTTAACTGTTAGTCGGCATTCCGAGTTTCGTCTAATCTGCACTCAGGGTTCTAATAATAAACCATATATATATATATATATATATATATATATATATATATATATATATATATATAATATATATATAATATATATATATATATATATATAGGTTTACCTTTACATGTTTGAAAGTCAAATGGTCGTACATGCACATCCGTGAACCAGATATGCGAATTCCTAACGGCGAATTCCTGAAATTCATAAAATAATTGAATTTCGACATTTCAAAACACACCACCACTGAAACAAATGATACCATGGGTCAAAAAAAGGGTGACATTTCATAATTCGGTGCTTCGGTTTTCACAATTTTGGAATTTTGCTGTTTACAGTTCACTGCAGCGGGTTCGAAGATTTGACCATTGAACATGTAAAGGTAAACATATATATATATATATATATATATATATATATATATATATATGTATACACAAAACAACTCCTACTTGACTACTGCTGGTAAATTTGCACTGAAAGTCACTGGGATGGGTGAAGTCCTGGGGTAGCCAGTGATTATAACTGTGATCAGTACTTGGAATCAGGACAGTATGTATGGATGGGTCCTAGTTTGAATATCGAAAGTACGTTTAATCAAAACGTAGTTGAGCAAATTCAGTTTAGTGAAAATGCATTTTATCGAAAATGCACTTTTGCAAAAAAAATAAAGAAATAAAGAAAAAAAAAACAACACGCAGTTTGCATGTAGATTTAGTTATACATCAACATGTAGTGTTGATTGTACAACTAAGCAAAATGTTGCTTAGATCGTGGTATAGCGGGGATAAGGGAATATTCCCTTTTCCCCACTTTAGTGCGATCTCAGAGTGAGAATATTGAAGTAGTGGGGTGTAGTGGGCACAGCCCCCCACATGGGGGGTGCAGGAGGACTTGCCCCCCTGCATAAACGTGAATAGTGTTTTATTTGTGTAGTTTTTGTGGCGTGTTTTTTTTTAGCGAAATTGCCTTTTCGATAAAATGCACTTTTGCGAAAGTGAGTTCGCTCATGTACATTTTGCTGAAACATGCTTTTGATGTTGCAACATAGACCCGTACTGATACCTATCAAATAATCAAATAGACAAATTGTCGAATGTGATATAGTCGGACCCAATGTCATCAACAATTCAGTTTGTCAAACAGTTCTGACTGAGAGTGCATTACAGTAGAAATCAGGCAATTTTCCCTTTTCCCCACTGTAGTGTGATTTCAGAGTTGGTATATATAATAAGCAGGGGGTGTGATGAGTGCAAGGGGGCAAGCTCCTTTGAAAATGCAGTTTTTGTAGTGTGTGTGGGTGTTGTCTTGAGTTTGTTTCTATGGACTGAAATGTCGATGATATGGTTTTGACCATATGAGTGTTCAACACTTTGTTTGTTTGATTATTTGATAGTTCTCCTAGTATGCACATTTACATTATATACTTAAGGTTAATTACCCTTTGCATACTAACTGATGCTGGCAAGGAGAGTCAAGCCTTGTACTGATGTGTGCATTATACATTCAGTTTAAACCTGAGATAATGAGATTAGTGTAGGAGTTAAATACCATGGGCCCTGTTTGTCAGAAAGAATATAGTATATCATGTAGCACAGACAGTGAAAATACGACTGTAATATAATCCTCATTTAGAGTTACTAAGTGTTGTAACAGTCTTACAAATATTTCTTCTTTTCATCTTTAGAACAAACTAGATCATATGATCACAGGGTCATAGCAACTTCATGACAATGGAGTCTTGTGACCATTTATACCTTGCTGGTACTCACCCTTAGACTGCACCTTCTTTCTTGAGTAGAGCTAAGTAATACAAGTCCAGGATGAATATCGATCCCATCCTCTAGGTAATATTTGAAGGAAGACAATTTATCACATTGCTTATTTTGCAAGGGAGAGTCATTTTCAGAGATGGGGAGGAGGTACTGGGTTATGAACCTACCTGTCTAGAATGTTTTACTTATCTGCTGGTGAAGATTTCAATCCCTGGTTCTTGTATTTGTGGGGCTATTTGTCGAGCTACAGCAGATCCAGGACCACTGTGTGCCTCCCTATTGGCATGGAAAGCAAGATATAGATCCTCCCTCAGAAGTCTATGAGATATTGAAAAAGGTTAGTGCTTCCAGTCTTTTATGGTAGCTTAGGTTTTTTTAAGCCAGTGATTTTCTTAATTAGGAATCTCTGGTGTCTTTGTAGTTGTTTGATATGTCTAGTGAGGTAGATTTCATAGGGCATTGCATTCAATAATTGGTCTAATTAATTCTGTATATCAGGGGAGAATAACCATTTATCTCTGAATTATACTCCTTTGGCAATTAAATGCACTAAATAGACAAACTTTCTCAATACTGTCATTACACGATGACCAAAAGACAGGTAATTATCAAGCCAGGCATTCTTATTTTGAAATATGGTATTGTCTATGGTATATGCTTAGGGAGGATTGTTTACCTGTTTGGTGTTATTTCTTAGTTTCCTAACATAGCTGAAGAAGAATGTGTAATTGTCCTTAGTTTCTGTTCTTATCATATGGGCTACTTTATTAGACCTAATAATATTTTTCAAATTTTTAGCCAAATTTCTGATGTTATCCTTGACGTGAGGATATTTTTGATCTGCCATATACTTTAAGGAGTTTTATGCTTTTCATTTTATTGTTTATTTATATTGGTGGTCCACCAGGATGTTTTGTTTTAAATTTCCCATTATATTTAGATCTGATTGGACCACCAATTCCATACATTTATTTCAGTGGTTACAAAACTCCTTTGTGATCCTATCTACTGTGGCAAAGTTGGAGATGATGCGGCTGTTAATGTATTTTGAAAGTGTCATAGAATTTGATGAGATTACTATGTTTGAAATCATTAAATTTTGCAATAGTTATTTTACTGGGTCTAGAGATTTTAAAGGTGAAAATCATTACCTTGACTAAACAAGGGAAGTAGGTACCAAGAGAACTATACATGAACAAGCTATATTCGTAAAGACTAGACCAAGAATATTATGTTCTCCTGTGGGTTGTTAATGTGGTGCATGGAGATTTTGTTTATTAAATCTAAGAACTTTTGGGCATGCCATACATTGGAGGTGTAGGTATCTGAAAATAATGAAATTCTTGTGAATGGGGAGTTGCTTAATATATTTTGTTCACTTTGAATGTTTACAGGAAGCAAAATGAGAAGAAAAAGAAAACTGTAGTAGACATGGGAATAATGCATAATATAGGAAAGTGAAAAATTACAATATATGCATGTGGCATATCTAGTTAGAAAGATAACTAAAGCACTGTTGTGGTGAAAGAAAACATGTCCATATTAAGAAAGTGGAGTGCTGTGAATATATACATTGCATTTTTTGAGTAAAATTAATGGAATTAAATCTAAGATGATGAGATTATTCTGAGATGGCAAATATAAATATAGAAAGGAGCTGGAACAAGAGTGTTTAATGGATTCAACAAGGACTTTGACAGAACAAATCTGTTGTCAATCAGACCTTACACTGTGTACATTGTGTCTCAGGTGTGAGTCAGTGAACATTGTCAACTGATAGATGAAAGAATAGTGAGCTTCAGTAATTGGATTATGGTGCACCGAATATCAGGGCAATAATATATCCATCTCTGTAACTATATCATTTTCTATGAGTGAAACAGCAACATCTTACCATATGGATTAAATATGTATACTATAGCAATAACCCACGCCTGGGTGTGGGTAATGCGGGATTTACCCACGGTTGGTGTGGTTTGGTCCTGAGGGTGAAGCCCGAGGGACCAAACAAAGACAACCATGGGTAAATCCCGCATTACCCACACCCAGAAGTGGATTATTGCTATTATACTATGACATTATTTAAGAAAATAAATAATTACTTTTCTTAAATAATGGCATTGTATAATGCCTCTTTGCTGTCCTTCTGCAGCTGTCTGGTATCCGCAGCAGTTCTGATGTACTGCGCATGCCTACGCAGTACATCAGAGCTGTGCCAAAAGCAATGGAGAAAGCAAGATCTCCGTTGCTTTTTACTGTTTCGCTATGTTAAATGGGTTTAACATAGTGAGACAGCTTTAAACAACGGAGATGTCCGTTGCTTATTTTAAAGCTGTCTCGCTATGTTAAACCCATTTAACATAGTGAAACAGTAGCAACGGAGATCTTGCTTTCTCCATTGCTTTTAAACCTGTCTCGCTATGTTAAATGGGTTTAACATAGCGAGACAGCTTTAAAATAAGCAACGGAGATCTCTGTTGCTTATTTTAAAGCTGTCTCGCTATGTTAAACCCATTTAACATAGCGAGACAGGTTTAAAAAAAAAGCAACCGAGAAAGCAAGATCTCCGTTGCTTTTTACACACTGTGTCGCTATGTTAAAGGAGTTTAACATAGCGAGACAGCTTTAAAAAAAACAACGGAGATCTCCGTTGCTTTTTTTAAACCTGTGTCGCTATGTTAAACTCTTTTAACATAGCGAGACAGTGTTTTAAAAGAGACTTATACTAATGGAAAAAGTCCGGGCGACCGGACCTTTTTCCATTAGTATAAGTCGATTTACAATGTGCACGCTGGCCAATCAGCATGCACGTTTTGGAATATTAATGTGGTGTCATGGTATAATTGTACATATTGAAATGATATACAGTTTTATGATGCCTTGATGGTGTAAGAGTCCATGTTTGTACTGACCATACAAAAACATGACAAGTGTAGGCTGAGTGTACCTGTAATTGTGTACAACATCATTCTGAGCAAATGACACGGGTGTAGTTGTCAATATATCCATCTCCATATGTATGCTGTGCCTATACTTTAATAATTTGCCACAGCATTGAAAATGAGGCATGGCTGGATGTGAAGCATGGTGTGAAAAAAGTGTTTCTTCTGAAAGTGTGTGCTACATAGAAATCATCTACATAGTCCATGAATCCTAAGAGTCTGAATGCATCACCATTCCGATTTTCCAAAAGTGTGTCTTGATATCTAGTTACTGTATGCTGCCTATTTGTGTAATTCACAAGTGAGTTCTATTAATACTATAATTTATGATCACTACCAGATGAGAAAGTAAAAGTGGTCAACAGCGTTGCACAGATGTTTTGTTATTTCTGTACAGTTCAATATTTTTACAGCTATGTTGTTGTAGTAATGTGTGAAATAATGTAATATATAAAAAAAGCCAAGAGGGCTTTGACACTCTAAATATGTCTATTGTAAAGACTGTCAGTGTTCGCTTGCATTTATGTTTTTTTTTTGTTTTATTTTGAGGTTACATTTTTTTGTGCAGCAGTTGTTTTCGTTGCACATGTAATATCTAAATTTCCCTAGTTTACAGTATGGTAGGCACATGAGTTCTGATTATGATGCAGGCCACAGCTCATATCTAGAATATATCTTCACTGAGTTGCTGTTATATAAGAAGTAAACATTATATATTTCTTTTGACTTGGTTAATTTCTTCAGTTGATTTTATGTTTGTAATCTTCTTAACTTTAGAGTCATATGTGATGCTCATTAAGTGAAGTAAAGCTGTAGATATGTTTGAATCTGAAGTCATCAGTTAACTGCATTCTGTAGCTGTGAGGTATAATATGCATTTCTGAAAAATCTGGTAGATTTTTTTCAGATATTTTTAGATATATGGTCTTATACTGCTAGGTATCACCTTGAGTTTTATATTGTCATTTGGATACCTTATTTGTTGCAAATCAGTTCACAACAAACATGTACATTTAATTGCTTTCATGCTGATAAAGTCAGTATCTGTCAGAATCACATCACTATTGTATGCTCGTGTGAAATCAGAATATTCTTTTATCAGAAAACAGTATTCTATTCTGCCATTCTAAATGTTGCAGTAAAATATGTAAAATGTACTTATAAAAATATGCACATATCTGAGATTATACTACCTCAGCCAGATTCAATAAAGCATACACATAACCTTTTTACCATGTGTGCAGTATGATGTAAAGTGCATACGGTAGCAAACTATTTTAGATTCAGTAAGTGACTCTACAGAACTGCACAAACAAGGTAAACACCGTGGCATGCAAATTACAGCATAAGCAGCTGAACTCCATGCTAATCAGCCAATCCAAGATGGAGGAGTTATTCAACAAGCTATAATGCAACCATGTAGACTCAGTGCAGGTTTTCCCTGCAAATTCTAAAACCTATTGGAATACAGCCACTGAAAGGAGTCTACACAGATACAATGTTAGGGGCTGCTGTTGCATTAATTTATGTGTATGTGCAATAGGCTGAAGTTTATGCTGCTGCTGCTAATAGACCAAGGTCAAGAATGAGAAGAGTTTTCAGACCCCAGTTAACTTATCACAATCTACATGATGTGGAAATTGTAGAGTGTTACATGGTGAATAGAGACGCACTGCAGGAACTCTCCAACCTCTGTCGTCCTCAAGTCACACCAAAGGAAAACTGAGGGGAACCCATCCCAGTAGAGATAAAGGCATCTGTAGCACTTAGAATTTTAGCTACAGGTCCCTTTCAGAGACTAACAGGGGACATGCTGAGGATGTCACAGGCATTAGCATCCAGTAACCTCCATTAATTCCTGAATGCTATGCTCCAGCATGGTAGTGACCACATATATTTTCTCTGTACTCCTGAAGATAGGGCCAGAACTATGCAGGAGTTCTACCCCATAGCACACTACCCTGAAGTACTGGGTGACATAGATTGCACACATGTAGAAATGAAGGCACCACCTGGTGGAACAGTGAAGGCTCTATATAAATAGAAAGGGCTTCCACTCTCTTAACTGCTAAGTCATGTATAATGCCAAGGGAATCATATTGAACATGTGTGCTGGCAACCCAGGCAGTTATCACAACTCTCATATCAGTAGACCTCCCAACTGTATCAAATATTCACTAGGGGGGGATATCCCACAGGGTCATTTACTGGAGGATGCAGCAGGTTATGCACTGGAACTGTGGCTGATGACATCCATCATAAATGCACACACAGACCTGCTGAACAATGCCATAATGAGGCACATGCTTAAACCAGAAATCTCACAGAGCATGTGTTTGGGCTGCTGAACTCACAGTTCCAGTGCCGAGATATATCTGGGGGAACCCAGCAGCACAATCCATGTACATGTACTGAAATATTCACAGTATGTGCCAAGCTACACAACATCATCCTGAGACAACGGCTTCAGCAGCATCAACAAGGGGAAGGGACACACATCCCATCATCAATGATAAGTTCAACATAGCCACATGGTATAGATTCAGGGCAGTCAGCACTGTGAAGATGCAAATGAGGTGTGAACTCAATAGAATTGCTGAATTCCAAATACTTGTCTCAATGTATCAAATGTAAACATAGTGCAGGCACTCCCTCAGTGTTTGTTTTTAATGTATTGCAACTGTGACTGATTACTGGTAGGGAGAAAGAGAGCACAACAGCAATGCAGACTGCTCAACATCCTGTGGGTGTGTCAGGTTAGACTTACAAACTGTTAGAAGTAATTTTGTCAAGGCTGGAAATGCAAGTAAGCAGCAAACAATTCACTGGTTCTGTTCATTAACATCACACCTCCTCTTCATTTTTGGCATCTGTATATTACATTATTCCCATTTAATATCCTCACACGTTTTGAGGACAATGATATAGAATATCTTACAGACTATATGTCTGAGATCACTGGTCAGCTAAGACAAGAATGAGCAGAAAACACAGAGTGATAAGACAGAGCTGCATATTTGGTTGTGTCATCACTTAGTGCACTACATCCAAAATTAATATATGGACAAATAACTGTTATATGGTTTCATAGTACTGTAGATGATGTTTCAGTTGGTTGTATGCAGAATGGTTTCAGTTACCTGCTGCAAAGGTGTTTGTGCAATGAGAGATAACACACCCTTACTGTGTTCTGAAAGTTCATTGGAGTGAGATTTCAAATTCAGACCTATGTACAAATATTCCATGTTCAGTAACATTTGTAGTGTCATAGATTGCTTTTCCTCAATTTCCTTTATTTTTACTTTTTTAGTTTTTGGCCAGTGTTTGCACTGTGCGCAGCCTAGCACAAATAAGGGAAACTGAGAAAAATTAATGTCAAGTTTGTGCTTAACTTGTTTGCACTAAGATTAGCATTCTTCAAACTTAGACTAGTGGCCCACCCAGGAAGCAGACAGAACACTTGCAGACAGGGTGTCTGTAAAAGGGCAAAGGTGAAAAACAATACATTGTTGTAATGTTTGCTTTCCTTTGTGCAACTTCACTTAGCGGTGTTGAGCGGTGTTGAACTGTGTTGTGAGATGGCTAGCAAGTTTACTGAATACCTGCAAACAGGACTCAGACAGCCAAAAATTGAAAATAAAAACATTCAATTAATTCTCTTTGGCACCATGCAAACATGTTAAGCGGTGTTGCATGGTGGTTAACACAGGTAACTTAAGAATGAGTAGGAAAATATGGAAATATTATGCAACTAGTCCTGTGGCAGCAGGTGTAAGTGTAGGGCTGGAGTACAGACAATCTTGGGTTCTAGTCATACTCTCAACCTGGAATCATCAAAAATCTGGACAAAGGCCCATGAAAAATAGGTACAGCTAGCCAAAAATATGGATGCTGATTAACATAACCTTTACATGCATAATTATAAGTCCACCCACTCCAGAGGAATTGTGGGATACCAACATTTGACACGCACAAGAATCTGTAACAAGTAAAGCAAACTCTGAATATGCTCATTTAAGCTTTTTTGTGTATTTAATAGGTCAATTGTGTTTTCCTTTTTCTCCACTTTTGCAAAATCAAATGACATACCCAAGCCTCTGCTTGCCTAACATGTTTTAAAAATGAAAGACCTCCACACAAGTTAAAAAAGTGACTTTTAAGACCACAATAAAAAAAATCAGAAATCTTCAATATGGTGATTAGTGTTTTCTTCCACCAAATGGACTTCATCAGATCAACTTGTATTTTACACTTTAAAACATTTGCTTTTGATGTGCTTGTTTGTTCTGAGACTCACACTTTGTATACATCAGGTTCTTGGATGTGTGTTCAGTTTATAAGGGATATTGCTGATCTTTGTCATTTGATTTTGTCAGTATGGTGTGATATCAACACTCCAGTGGTCAGTTAGCATTTCTTTTAGTGCTCTACTCTGAACAAATAAAACTGAATCAGGCATAATCTAGGCATATAGTGCAATGCTAGTCATTGTTTACTTTTAGATTACAAAAAAAAAAAAAAATCTCCCAGAACCACAAGCAGAATGTTTCCATAACCAAATGTTAATGTTTAATAAGAATAGTAAAATAGACAGACAAACAGTAAATCCACTTTTGGTTCATTGTATTTAATGACTGATCTCTTTTCTTATGGTTACCTTTAGGTTAAAAATAAGTATACACAAAATACACATATGGCTGTTTTTAGATACAAGTCAGGGATTTTTTTTCATGAATTGTTTTAATAACTGACTAGGTGATAAAGACTGATGCAGCTTTAAACCAGGCACAAGACAATCAAGTTGGTATACAGCAAACAGCATTAAGAGAAATAAAAAGTGGCAAACATCAGTAAGGTCAGCACATAGGGGGTCTATAGCACTTCAGCAAAGTGACAGTTCAGTGAACAACATTTCATCAAAAATGGCATTCATCGAAATCATCTCTTGTAGGAGGCTGCACCCCTACAGCCCCCTCTAATTATATATACCAACTCCAAGATTGCACTACAATGAGAAAAGGGCAAATTTCCTGATCTTCATTGTATTGTGATCTCAGTATGAACAGTTCGAGGAATGGGATATTTGATGTAAGTGAACCAAAAATGCTGTTTGCTGAACTGAATTTTTACTGAAGTGATACAGATCCATACAGAGTTACCATGAGCTAACTACAAAGGAAGCAAATTATTCTTGTAAGATGATAGAGGCAGAGAACTGATTTGACTGGAAGCATGGCTTCCCACCGGTTTCTACACTAAATGTGAAGACATTAGGCAGTGTTTCCAAGAGTTTATTTTATGAACAATTAGGAATGCATGATAACTTGACAACTTGGACAAGTCTTGTTAATGGTCTCTTGGCCAGTATGCCTAGTAACAACCTGTGAACCTATAAAACATATCACGGATACAGCCCTTACCAAAGATTGCATATGGAAACTACTGAAAACAAAAGGACAGTTCCTTCATCAAAGTGAATTTCCAGCCAGAAGTAAGGCAAAAACACTTTTAATACTAATTTTTGTTGACATATTACCCCACTCCACTTAACATTTAAAATACATGCAATCTTGCAAATGTTTATATGTTTGAACTTATGTGAGCCCAGTTTCCTGACAGATACTCTCAGAAAAGTTTACTGAGCAGAAAACTAGAAACAAATATTTGGCAAAAACATTGTTTTTAATATACTATCATCTGTCATTTCAATTAACTGTTAATTGCAACAAATATCTGTTCCCAAAAAATATGACTACTCCACACTGTATAGTATGCATTACAAGTGAAACAGCTCACCAACTTTGAAACTGTTCGTTTACAGCTTGGTTCAAGGTATCCACACTTGTTTGTAAACTAAACCACATACCTATTCAATTAGGAAACAGGCACCATTTCCTGAGCTGCATTTTTATGGGTAATTCAGGTAGAACCGTGGAAGTCTGTGAGATAACATTATCTCTGCCTTTCGGTAGTGTCCAGATTAACTGTGTAAGTGTTTTATAAATGTGGTTAAGGTTTTGTTCTTCATTCTGATTTATCTGAATCTTTCTGTCCTAGAAGTGGTAGGTATGTGTTACTGTGTGATAACAACACCCATGAAGTGGGTAAATCACGAGGAAAAGCCCGATGCTTCACTGTCTTATGACTGTGTTAATAGCATATGAACAAAAATACAAAATCTGCATTATTGTAGTACGACAGTAGGAGTATATTAATAATATGTCCATGATGCGACATGGATTCTCCTTTCCTGTGCTGCCTGTCAAAATGCAGTATGAGTAGTATTTTTAGGAGGCATTTTACACCATTATGGCGGCTTTTGGAAACTTTGTTTTAACACGAATATTTTGATGGCTGGTGTTTATTTCATAAGATGGATATCTAATAGCCATAGCTTTCATCTTTTTACTTCAACAGTAAGGGACAATACCCCCACAAAGCAGGCAATAGGGCATATTTATACAGGCAAACAAAGGAATTTATAGAAAAAAATAAAATAAAATGGGTAAGTACTGTAGAGATTTATTTTATTTTAGTGTAAAGTTTGAATGTAATTCTTCAGTTAACTCTCTCTCTCTCCCTCAGTTCTGTTCATGCCATTCAGCACATTGGGCAATGAGCACTCATCAGGCACGCGTTTCTGTAGCGATTATGGTTTTACAGGGTCTAGCCTGGCATCCAACCCTCCTCAGAGGGTGTACCATCAGTTAACTATCCATCCTGTATTTTACCAAAGTTACTCCCTTTTCATCCTTTATTTTCCCAAAGTTACCACCCTTCTGTGTTTACACAGGATATTCCCTACTGTGAATTTGTTAACTGGGTTGGTCCAGCTGGGCAGGAGCCTGTTTTCAGTGGAGACCCATGGAGAAAAGCTCCAATTACAAAAACAATTATGATAACATAGGTAACAAAACAAAGAAAGTACCATAACCAATTATACCTCCATAACATATTAATACAAATATGACTCAAACATATTTAAATTACAGCAAGAGGGTTTTCTCAAAGAAATGAGTATATGAACCCCTAATGTGCTTTAGTTTTTTTTTTTTTTTTATGTACAAAACAAGTTATATATAAGTGATCAAATAAAAGATATACAAGTGAATCAGATTTCATTGCATAGGCTTTGTAGGAAGGTATAGGTGCTTTCAGGAGTTCAGAGGGAAGGAGCACCAATTGTATAAAGGGGACATATCAGATAGGTTCTAAGCAGAGACATGATTTACTGTTACATATGTGTGTGTGTGTGTTAAACATTTTGATATGCTATGAAACAAACATAAACAATTAAAAATCCATAAAAGAGGATCAGCATTTTTGAAAGAAAAATATACCAAGATATTTGCATTCGAAGTTTCACGTTTCATTTAAAAATGGTACTCTTTGGCAACTGAAAAACATGGCAACAGTACTACCAGAATTGTGTATGATTAAGTCTTTAATACTATGTTTACATTTTAACAGAAATATAATCACTTTCTAAGCAGTCAGGCACTGCTACACTGTCCCATGATGCTGATGTCATCACGCACACCCGTGCACGTTGATGAGTGATGATGTCAGTGTTCAGTAAAAAATGTAAATAAAACAAAAAAACAAAACTGGGATTTGAAAACGCCACTTGGGAATTTATGGTACTCTATTATTTTGCCGCCAAATACGGGAAATATTGAGGAATTTGGAATGGTTGAGAGGAATGGTTCTAGTGCAGCGTATGCAAACTATTTTTACTGTTGTGACAGTACAGTTTATAGCAATGAATTGAAAAACAGACAAGTGTTATTTCAACATTCTTGTGGCAACAGGTGTAAGTGTAGGACTGCCTTACACATGGTCCTGGGTTCTAATACAGGATATTCCATACATTTTTACTGTTGCTCCACTTCCCATTACATTCACTCTCACTTCTAACACTTTACATAGTGAAGCTCATATGAATTATATGTATGAGGGATAAGACACCCTTATTGTGATTTCAGATGTATGACTGAGGGTATCCTGTCTACTATATTTCTGTAAGCATAATTCTGTTATCTTGACTTGCATGGCCTTCATAATTACATAACCCATATACACAACTGGATCTATATACTAGAACCTTGTCAGGTCGCACACATACATGTGTAACACCTCAAACTGTCACCTGTATTTATGAATGATTCCAGACTATATCTGAACAGCACTTCTTCTGTGGCAAAGATGGAAGATCAACGGTGTGGAAGAAAATGCTTTATCCCTTATGCCTAGGTTTGAATCACACAGGCCATGACATTTATGCCCTCGGTGTATTTCTGCAAACTTAACTCACCTAACAGTTACCTCCCAATTTCCAATATATATTTCCAAGCTACATTACCAGACATCCCTCAAACTAAGCCAATATGTGAGATTAACCTTCCAGTTTCAAGTATTTAATTCTTACCTGCTTGACACTGCTGTGCTCCACTTAACTGTGTAAACTTGATTGGCATCGTTATGCAGGTTTGTGCAGTACCAGTAAATATGATAACTGGAATTGGTGGGAAAGCATCAGTTGCCATTGCTCTAGTTTGGATATTAGACATGTTTGGCATTAGAGGGGATGCTGTCCAGTTTAGGGTACAGAGAGGGGGTGTCCAGGAGTCCAGGATATTTATGGAGCTCTTGGTAAAGCACCACAGATAAAGGCTTCTGCAGGGGGGACTATTCTGGCTCCCAGTAAAAGTCTGAGGCATGGAATAGTTTGACTCAGGCTGTATCCAGTACTACTGGAATCCCACACTCTGGAAAGTAGTGTAGGCATCATTTTAATGGCCTACACAGGTGTAAAAGGGATACTCTCAGCTGCTGGATGAATGAATTTGAGACTGCAGACATCCCACAGCTGTGTAAGTATGATCATAAGAGAGTAGTTGTAATAGTTAGAAAGCTAAATATAGGCACGACTGGAATGCATAATGATCTTCTGTTCTTTTCTGTTCTTTCCCCAGCTAATACCAAATATGATTTCAATATACAGGCACATATTGCTCAGATTGAGAGAATGAGGGAAGTAAGTGGTATGTATGCAGCAGAAGAGAAGTATTATTGTATCTTTAAAAGTTAAAGATAGATTTTTTTTTATACAGTTGTAGCAAATTGAGCATGCATATCCTAACTAAAAAAGCAAGTATGTATGCCTTACTGTGTACCACAAACCAACTTTAGGAGTCAAATATTAGACTGTAGTCAGAAGTTGTGGTTTCAAATACCATGAATCACAACTATACAATACTGCATTTCTTTAATAATATTTACATTAAATTAAACTCTATGTAAGTGGTACAAATGCCTTGCTGTTAACTATAATCTGTATACTTGGAACACACATATGTGTAATACATGCACATTTCGAGGATTACGTCAGCAGTCTCTAGTTATAGTGTGTATTTATTAGGACATATACTTATAATTGTGTTAATGCATTGTATGTCACATATGATGGTACTCATTTTATCTCTTTTTTTCTCTCCCCCCAATCCTTAGCTTTCTTTTTAATTTTCTGTTATATTTCACCAAAATGTCTCCATGTCATCCATCTGTACAACATTACTAAATGCTTCATGACACAGGGAGGTAAGCCAGCCCCAGTGGATCAGCCTGCCCCCCCTCCACCGGCTCCATCACCAATGCCCAACATGTCTGGGACCCAACTTGGCACCACTGCCTCTGCTGCTTCTGCACCACCTGTGCCCTCAGGTAGTGCTGCCCCAGCAGCTGGTGCAGTGGTACCCTCCAGGAGCAGTGGCTGAGTTGGGAATTTCATCACCCACCAGGAGAAACCAAGGTTGCCGCATAGGGTCATGCGCCACACCATTGGTGTACTCCTATGCCAAATGGAGAGGCTGCTCTTCCTCATGGTCTATAGGAAGGGAAGATGTCAAGCACTCCAGCCACCAGCAAAGTAAGGGGACAGTTATGACAGTCCAGTGGGTGAGGACTCAATTCTCACTGTTGCCAAGTTTGATGGGCATGAGCCTGGTTTATCCCCTCTCTTACCCCAATCATGTTGTCCCCCAACCATTCGTGTCCCTCACTGTCCCTGTCTCTTATTTCTTGTCTTGTTTGCATTTGCTTTCTCACCTACCCAGCTTACCTGACCCAGACATACCTATGTCCCTTACCCAGAATTCCTCTCTTACTCAATTAAAAAAAAATGGGCACCTGTCCCACAAAAAAAAATATTGCCCCATACATAGCGCTCCATTTCACACACGTGTCTTCTTGACACACTTGATTCGGTACAATTGGCTTTACTACATGATTATGTACTTGTCACCCCTCTCTCTCTCGAGGTGACAGTCCAAATTCAGCTATTATTCTGCATACATTATCAGTTTTTACTGTTGAAGAAATGGATAGCTCTGTTCTTTCCTACCTCCCTCCTGCACATTCATGCATTGCTTTCCCTTTTTTCTCCCCCTGCTTGATCCCCATTTCATCACTTTCC
Source organism: Protopterus annectens (assembly GCF_019279795.1). NCBI lineage: Eukaryota > Metazoa > Chordata > Ceratodontiformes > Protopteridae > Protopterus > Protopterus annectens. The sequence continues at coordinate 1,814,028,008 of NC_056735.1, forward strand.
TATCTACCCCATTTTAACACCTATAATCTGGTCAAGAAATCGAATCACACACAATACACATAAGTAACAGAAAAAGCAATGTATCCCTTCACTTTTTGGCCTCTGTGTTCGTGCAGAGTTTGGCATCGCACACCAATGCCAAGCGACTGTGAGCAGCTATACAATGCTGTAGTTACCTCCACGCAATCCTACTTAAACTCACTGCACTATGCCAACACACAGCAACACATGTACTATAAAGAACTGATGTCATCGCATTATCACTGTTTATTTAAAAGTATTAGCTATACCTGGAATTGAACCTTGTATCATCTGGGCTAAAAAAGAACTGTATCAATGTATTTAAACCTGCTGCCACATTCAGCTAAGCAGCAGGTGTGTTTCATACATTCATTACTGTCAAACTTTTAGCAATGTGGCTTGCATTTGCGCACTGCTTAACTATGCGCAAACAGTGAAAATAATGGAAATGTGTATCTCATATGTGCAAACACTTTGACAACTGTCACGCAAACCTGATGCTCGCTGCTGAGCTATGCAAAGCCAAATTTAGCATCTTGTTACTGCTATTTACTGTTCATTTACTCTTTATGCCATAAAACTACATGTGGAAACTGAACAAACTGAGCAATATGTCATATATTTACAATGCAGCCATGTGTTGCCTCCCCGATACACTGCAACCCTAGTGCCACCAGTACTTTTTTATAAACTGTCTCACTGACAGAATGCACACTGTCAAAGTTGGGGAGTCCACCTCCACCAGTAGACCAGTTGCCAGTGGAGTACCACAAGGATCTGTGCTGGGCCCTCTACTGTTTGGAAACTATTTGTCTGAAGTCCAGGTGAAGGTAGATGGCCTGTGGCTTACATAGTTTGCAGAGGACTGTCAATGGGGTGCAATCATATAGAGTCCCACAACTATGTTAACATATTACAGAAAGGCCTGACACAAATGATTAGTGCCAAACTCATGGACTGAAATTTAATTCAAGAAAATGCCTCATTTTCCCTTTTGGCATAAAAGTAGCCCTGGTAATTATGTTATACATAGCACCCCTCTAAGCTCAAAGTCAGTGGTGCGAGACTTGGGAACGCAGGTCGAAAGCAATCTAAACTTCAGTCACTATGTGTTCATAGTGGTAAGACACACATTCTACGTTGTCCACCTCATAACTAACAGCATTACATCCAAGACCAGGGAGTCATAGTTTCACTGTACTTGACCCTTATCACTCCACTGAGTACAATGCTCCCTTCTCCATGTACCTCAACAGACACCTGCAGCAACTGGAGAGACCACAGAGGTTTCTCATCAAGAGAATCCAGGGCCTCCAAAACATGACATACATGGAAAGACTGAAAGCCCTGTCAATGTACTCAGTATCATACAGGCTGCTGAGAGGTGACCTGGGCCTGGCCTACAGAGCAGTCTGGGACCCTGCCCCTAATGTAAATGCTGGAGCTCCACAAATCAAATGGGATAAAAATAACTTGCTGGAGAGACAGATCTCAACCTAGCGTTTGACATAAAGATAACATGCTGGAGAGACAGATATATCTCCAGCTATTGACACTCCTCTGTTTTAGGCTCCCACTGCATGTGAAGCAGTGCTCCTGAATGACCCAATTCAAGTGCAAATTTGACAACTGGATGGGTGACAGATTCACCCCAGGGGTGGCACCTATGTCCCTCATGGACAGGGCCATTCAGTGCTGATAATTATGCCCAGTAAGGGTACTTGGATTTTTACATGGCTAGGCTTTTAAAGGCCCTAGGGCTATCAGCTTAGTAACCTTCTAGGAACCTATAATGCTATGAACCTATGCAGGTCTCTCATCATCTTTTCTCCTACAGCCAGTGCTGATGTCAGGCACTATAAGTTATTCTGTAGCCTTATAAAAATCAGACTTGTGCCATGGCACTTATGTAAATTACTGAGTTCTGTAGTCTGTGTACTTAGATAGGTAGGGGTTCTGTTCTCAGTGCAGTCAACTGTGTGTGTGTGTGTGTGTGTGTGTGTGTGTGTGTGTGTGTGTGTGTGTGTGTGTGTGTGTGTGTGTGTTTGTCTAGCCAGAAGAACAGAGATATGTATCCTACAATTATCACTCCAATCCTATGGACTGGTAGTATTTTGATACTTGCACATGCCTACACATCCATTTCATGCAGGCCTCCCAACATCTTATCTCCTACAGCCAGTGCTGATGTCATCCAGTATAAGTTGACCTGCAGCCTTGTAAAAGCCAAACTTGTGCCATGGCACTTTTGTAAATTACTGAGTTACTGAGTTCTGTAGTCTATGTACTTAGATAGATAGGGGTGCTATTCTCACTATAGTCAACTGGGGTACGGGTATATGTGTGTGTGTGTGTGTGTGTGTGTGTGTGTGTGTGTGTGTGTGTGTGTGTGTGTGTGTGTGTGTGTGTATTTGTGTGTTCATTTGCTTGACATTATAGAAAGCCTTTTACACCAACATGTGGGACACTATTATTGCCATATTTTCCTCACCAGACACTGCTGATGCCATCAGCTATAAAGTGTTGTCTGAGACACTGCAAGTCAGACGAGCTGTAGCACTTGACTTAAATACAGAGCTCTGTAGTCTATGTACGTAGGTAGGGGGTTCTATTCTCACTGCAGTCAACTGGGGTGTATGTGTCTGTGTGCACTTGCTTGACGATAGAGAGAGCCTTTTATACCAGTATGTGGGACATGGTTATTGCCATATTCTCCTCACCAGACACTGCTGATGTCATCAGCTATATCTGATTTGTGGATGTGCGCTGTTCCCACCAAGGCAGTGTCAGAGACTTGTTTAGAGACAAGGCAAAAGTCACCTCATCCTATATGATAGAGATTACAGTGACATGGCTTTCAGTTTATCTACATACATCATGGCATGGTTTATTGGCCCTGTGTTTTCTTGGTCAGGAAACCCCTGTGGTCTCTCCAGCTGTTGCATGTGTTTGTTGATGTACATGCAAAAGAGAACGTAATAGCACTTTTTTAATTTCTCCAAATGATTTGGGTTTCTAATACCATGATGGGAATAGACCCCATTCTTAAGTCAAAGTATGATTTAAGTTCATGAAATTAATATTGTGTCACTCTTTGATGTCAGCCAAAAGCGCTCTTTGCAGCACCCATAATATGCCAATAATGGGTCCTTCTGCAATTCATATGGAGTTACATGTATTGGTAGCATATTTGAATAGGATGGTAGACTCTTTTTTATAAGACCAGTTGCTCCTACTACTATTGGAACTATCTGGGTATCTTTCTTCCGCATTGCTCTCATTTCTTCTTGCAAATTCCTGATATTTTATGACTTTGTGTCACTATATTAGTGTTCTGATGAGGTTTGAGTACAGTGCTGTAATATAATCCTCAGATCTGAATATGGTGTCATGACTTATGATATGCACAACATAGGCTTTCAATGCCAGTATGGACACTTGGTGGTCGAAGTTCAGATTGCTATGTATGTGTGTTCCCAGTGCTTGCATCACTGAAGTTCAGCATACTGGGACTATTGCAAATGCTGTAATTAGCAGGGAATTCCACTTTGCAGTAGTACAAAATAAAGATACATGTTTGTATATCATTGTGGACTGTGTTGCTTTGTCACCAATCATTTGTCTGTGTTAGCCCCTACTGTAGTATGTTATAATCATAGATAGACTCAGTGACTGCACCCAGTATGCCAGAATCAGCAAATGCAGTAAACCAAAAGCTGCATACTTTAGCCTGAGCTGTCAAGAAATATATTCCAAACAGTAAAGGGCAAAGCACAGATCCCTGGGGTATGCCACTGGTGACAGCTCTATTGGTACAGGTTGATTAATCAACTTTCACAGTATGTTTTCTGTCAGTGAGCCAATTGGTTACTCATCTAGTGATGTAAGGTTTAATCTCCAGCTGGGAGAGTTTCTCAAGGATACCTGTGTGAGGTATTGTGTTCAAACCTTAGGCCAGTTCAGGATAGCCATTATGCACTGTCTTACTTTCATTCAGGCTTATCACACAGAATCAATGGGCTTTAACAACATCACAAATTGCCACATGACTCATCTCATACACCTTTCTGACATGGTTGAATACACAGTTCAACACATCCTCCACACAGACTATGTTCCTGTAGAAGGGTGTACATTAACATGCATCTGTCTGAGTTGGTGGGGGGACAGCACCCAATGTATGCATGCATAGATACATCCTGACCCTCTTCCTCTGTGAGATAGACCAACCTGTCATCATAGACCTCTTCTAAATGGACACTAGTAATATCCCAGCTGTGTGCAACAGACCTGTGTAAGTTGTTAATGCTACAGCATGTCTGTAATGTCTGTTATATGTCCTCAAATAGTTAATCCAGGGCATGGATGACAACAACACTATCATCCTTTTGAACTTGACAAGCCCAAGGCATTTGACACAAATCAACACTGAGGTATTCACTCAACACTGTCAGATGTGGCCATAAACACCTATATCACCAAGTGGGTAAACCACTGCATCATATATGTGGCATCTAAATATGTTGAAATGTGTAAAGTGACCTATATCTCAGGTCCAGTGATCAGGTCTGCACATCAGGGCTATCTGATACACCCTTTCCTGCCCATTATGTACGTGACAGACTTCACAGATAACATACACGTCCTGTGTCCAAAAAGTTGTCTGAAGGATTACTGTGATATTAGTATAATAAAGACAGTATCAACCCACACCAAAGATTGGTGCCACAGACATGACAACACTTGCAATAACACAAAAACATGGGGGATTTTTTTACATCAGAAAAATGAACACAAGACCCAAATATAATGTAGACATCACATCCTATAATCAGACAAATAGGCATGTGACCTGTATCCTGGGGTAGATGATAAGTGGAAAGCTCACCAGAATGTGGTCAGAGTGCTGACTACATCCTTGTATGTAACATAACTACTGAGCATGTTATATCAGATGCATGTGTGGTACCTCTTCTGGTGCTACCATGCACGACATTCAACTAGCCTGCATTGATAATAATGTCACATACAGGTGTAGCAGTGTCCCTTCTAACACCTCCAGCAGATGTTACAGTTCCCAAACAGTGTGTATGATTATCCTCATAGAGTGCGGACATGTCATAATAGTTGTACAAGTGTGTTTGTGCAGAATCATCTCTGATCACGCTACGTCACATATGTTATGTCAGAGACATGGGATTACTGGTAGTATTATTCTAATATTGGTCATGATTCTGCTTGCTTCTTTTAATGTTGTCCATGAGCCTTTACCTGTATCCCACTTGCTGGAGACCTCTGCTGAGATTACACTCGTATTCAGGCAAATCAGCCTGCACAGCTTCACAATATGCACCCTTCCCCAATTATATATTACATCCCTGATAGATATAGGTATCCTCTGCATTGTTCATGTAAGGATGCTTATCTCACACAGACGTCTTCCCCATTGTTATTTTACCTTGTGTGACAGTCAAATAATGTACGTTTTCACTGTGCAGTCCATACTGTATCATGTTGATATGTGATTGGTGTTACTGCTACAATTGTCTTCCATTGATATAACCTCATCTGCTGTACATTAGGATGTTTCACCTGCCCTCTTTCCCTGTGTTCATTCCTACAATTCTTCTGTCCCTATTCAATAAACACACTTCCCGAGTGCTTATTTTACATGGCAGACCCTGTACCCTTACAGATCACTTACACAACTTTGGTACAGAATGCCAGGAATGGGATTTTAAAATACTCTGCAATGTATATGCTGTCCTGTACTGTGTTTGGACCATATTCTTAAGTATCATACCTCTCATCTGTCTAGATTTACCCAGCACTTCCAGATTTTTGCCTTATATGTCTTTTGGTGTGTTCCTTATAAAACCTGCTCTCAGGACTGATGTCATGCAATAATTACATACATTTTAGTTTCAGACTTCAAATCCTTCAGAAAATGTATCTTCACACAAACACCTTGTTATTCTAGCACATTTCTAAGTTTAAAAAAATCAAATGTGTAAAATCTGTCCCTATTTCTAGGTCATTGTCCCCGTTATGTTGTGCTTTGCCCAGATTTCTTGCACTAACAGATTGAGAGCTACGAAAACTATTATCTGTTAAGCCCTGATGATCATTGTGGCATTCTGCACAAAATCGCCAACCTTCTGTGATCTGACTTAAACAGGATTGCTATGCGTGTTCGCTTACATGGTTTCCCAGCTGGTAACAATGTTGCCAGCCACAAAACTGTGCTTATTTATTTTTAAACATGGTACAATGAGCACTGCTGCTCACCGTGCATCACTGTGCATGCATGTAAACTCTGTGCTAGCTTCGTGCAAAGCTTGCATGGAGTTTACTGAATCCCAGGGCCTTTTTTCTTAGCAGTTAGTTCTTGCAATGTGATGTATAAGGCTGACGATCCATGTGTATTGTCCTGCATATGCTATCTTGAAGCAATATAGAAATAAGGACATTTTAGGTAGGGTCAAAATCAGGTCAGAATGACCATATGAAAACGATGAACTCCAATATTTGTAAAACAGCTTGCTTAAAATAAAATGTAACTATTAGCTATCTACAGCTAACAGATATAAAGACTATTAAAATTACATTTATAGTATGACTTTGGGCTAAACAATGTACATTTCTGTAAATAAAAGTGATTTTTTACATTGTTTTCCTCCCCTTAACAAACTGCCTGTACCCTGTCCTTATTAGACTAGGGATAATTCCTTTAATCGTCTTTGCAAGGATTGAAGCTAAAATTGTGGGATCCATGATAATAAGGTAGAGAGGTCTGCACTTTCCCGGTATGAGCTTTTCCTGTTTCCTCTTCAGTTATAACACGACTCCTCTGACTCTAGCAAAAGAAAAGAAACCAGTAGCACACCTTCCAGTATTATATCATTATATATCTCATATAATGTTTTACTTACTAGCTTTTTCCATCACCAGTAGAAGTCTACGGATAGCCCTTCTTCTCTTGGAACATCCCCCACCATCAAACACCTGCATACTCTCTCTACTTTCTACCAGTATATTTTTTGTCATACTCTAACCTACTCTCCTCCTTTATCTTTTCCCTTTGCCAGTGCACAGACATACCTAGGTTCATAGTCTCATGGGTAAGCGTGGTTCATAGTCTCATGGGTAAGTGCGGTTCATAGTCTCATGGGTAAGTGCAGTTCATAGTCTCATGGGTAAGTGCGGTTCATAGTCTCATGGGTAAGTGCGGTTCATAGTCTCATGGGTAAGTGCAGTTCATAGTCTCATGGGTAAGCGCGGTTCATAGTCTCATGGGTAAGCGCGGTTCATAGTCTCATGGGTAAGTGCGGTTCATAGTCTCATGGGTAAGTGCAGTTCATAATTGCATGGGTAAGTGTGGTTCATAGTCTCATGGGTAAGTGCGGTTCATAGTCGCATGGGTAAGTGTGGTTCATAGTCGCATGGGTAAGTGCAGTTCATAGTCGCATGGGTAAGTGCGGTTCATAGTCGCATGGGTAAGCGCGGTTCATAGTCTCATGGGTAAGTGCGGTTCATAGTCTCATGGGTAAGTGCAGTTCATAGTTGCATGGGTAAGTGTGGTTCATAGTCTCATGGGTAAGTGCGGTTCATAGTCGCATGGGTAAGTGTGGTTCATAGTCGCATGGGTAAGCGCAGTTCATAGTCGCATGGGTAAGTGCGGTTCATAGTCGCATGGGTAAGCGCGGTTCATAGTCTCATGGGTAAGTGCGGTTCATAGTCTCATGGGTAAGTGCAGTTCATAGTTGCATGGGTAAGTGTGGTTCATAGTCTCATGGGTAAGTGCGGTTCATAGTCTCATGGGTAAGTGCAGTTCATAGTCTCATGGGTAAGTGCGGTTCATAGTCTCATGGGTAAGTGCGGTTCATAGTCTCATGGGTAAGTGCGGTTCATAGTCTCATGGGTAAATGCAGTTCATAGTCTCATGGGTAAGTGCGGTTCATAGTCTCATGGGTAAGTGCGGTTCATAGTCTCATGGGTAAGTGCAGTTCATAGTCTCATGGGTAAGCGCGGTTCATAGTCTCATGGGTAAGCGTAGTTCATAGTCTCATGGGTAAGTGTGGTTCATAGTCGCATGGGTAAGCGCGGTTCATAGTCTCATGGGTAAGTGCGGTTCATAGTCTCATGGGTAAGTGCAGTTCATAGTTGCATGGGTAAGTGTGGTTCATAGTCTCATGGGTAAGTGCGGTTCATAGTCGCATGGGTAAGTGTGGTTCATAGTCTCATGGGTAAGTGCAGTTCATAGTCTCATGGGTAAGCGCGGTTCATAGTCTCATGGGTAAGTGCGGTTCATAGTCTCATGGGTAAGTGCAGTTCATAGTCTCATGGGTAAGTGCGGTTCATAGTCTCATGGGTAAGTGCGGTTCATAGTCTCATGGGTAAGTGCAGTTCATAGTCTCATGGGTAAGCGCGGTTCATAGTCTCATGGGTAAGCGCGGTTCATAGTCTCATGGGTAAGTGTGGTTCATAGTCGCATGGGTAAGCGCGGTTCATAGTCTCATGGGTAAGTGTGGTTCATAGTCTCATGGGTAAGTGCAGTTCATAGTTGCATGGGTAAGTGTGGTTCATAGTCTCATGGGTAAGTGCGGTTCATAGTCGCATGGGTAAGTGTGGTTCATAGTCGCATGGGTAAGCGCAGTTCATAGTCGCATGGGTAAGTGCGGTTCATAGTCACATGGGTAAGCGCGGTTCATAGTCTCATGGGTAAGTGCGGTTCATAGTCGCATGGGTAAGCGCAGTTCATAGTCGCATGGATAAGTACAGTTCATAGTCTCATGGGTAAGTGCGGTTCATAGCCTCATGGGTAAGCGCGGTTCATAGTCTCATGGGTAAGTGCTGGGCTAGCTGCCCTCGTGGGTCATTTTAAGACAAGCCAGTTTCCCTTTTTGTCCTTGAAATAATGTATTCAGTTTGGTTATAGTTTGGCCTTATCTATCCCGTGGTCAACAATTGTATATTACCTCTAATAAGAATAACTGGGACCACACCATAGATACTTTGAGGGGACCCATGCATCGGATAAAGCATTTAGGAGCTGCCTCTGTCTATTAGTACAGGGGGCAGTCCATGGTTGCATTTTGTATTTTCCATCCATACATCTAAGATGTGCTTGAAAATGGGATGGGGGTGAACTTTGTTTTGTGTGAATGGGGAGTCTGTTCCACAGAAACTATATCTTTTGCAAAATATACCTGCCCCTCCGAACTGTTCTGTGTATTTTTCAGAAGAGGACTAGATTCCTAGACTGAGTATTTCTGATGCCAATTGACTTGCTGATGTCCAGTAAATCCATTCAGTAATGGGTTGGAGGATGCCTTGTTTGCCAGACACTGGTGACCTCTCAGAAGTCTGTAGGATACCGAATATAGTGTCAGGGCTTTGAGCTTGTCCAATGTAAGACATGCTATGTAGGCCTTGTATCTTTTTTAGTAAGTTATCTCTGTGGGCCTTACAGTTGTTACATGCGTTTGGACAAAGGGGGCATTATATTCAATGATTGGCCTAATAAAGGCTGAGTAAAGGGAGACAATGACATCCCTAGATCTAGAACCCCCCCCCCCATTTTCTAGGTTTTCCTAGACTAATATATTTTATTATAGAAGTTCCCCATTACCTTGATGATACCTTCTTTGTCATATCTCAGTCATCCCCTCTCAGACATTCTATACTCTGGCTCTGTAGTCTCTAATATAGCGTCTATATCAAAACCTTCTCAGCTTCTCCCCTTGTACACATCACAAAACTTTCTTATCTACTAGTCCTTTATGTACTACTGCAGTTCCACTTTCAATCTCTCTCCCTCTGCAGTATTACAATCTTTACATTTTCTTCCCTCATAAGTACTTCTGCCCATCTCTTTTAACTCTTCTGCATCATCCATCTCTTTCTGTGTTCTCTTCAATTGAGACTTCAGCTGCCTCATCTCATTAGTCTCCTGCCTGCCCTAATATTTCTCCAGTGACATAATCTGTCTTTTCCAGGTGCACTTACCATAATTCACCATACCATTTTTACTTATTTTCTGTGTTAGGTTCATCCCCGTCAGCTCTAGCAACATACTTTCACCCTCAAGTCCCCTTTCTTCACCATTCCTCTACCAAGGTTTTATCTCCACCATCTTTCTGACTGCCCATCTGTCTTTACCTTAACCTGCAGCCTCGCTAAAGTGTGATTCTGCAGATTTTTATTTTGTATTTCCACTTTCTAAACCACGTATGTTGCTGACTAGGTTTGCTAAAATAAAAAGGGTGACTTAGCTGACGTCTTATTGGCATTCATGCTAAGCTTCTCCTGGACCTACTTTGCACGTGACTGCTGAATAGTTAGCACAGAAGCTAAATGTATGACACTCTGATGACATGTTGTGAGTCTAGGTCCTGAGCCTAGATGAGAGTGATTTTGAGAGCGGTGCCTGATAAGGGCGGTTGATCAAATCACCTTGAAAACCCTTGAGTATGTAATTCTGTCTTCTTAGATAGTGATAGGAGAACACGTTTTACATAAAACACAAGAAGTTTAGCACATGATCAGGACTTTATGAACTTTGCTCAGGAAATTCTGCTGCATTATTTTTTTGGTTGCCTCATTATTATCTTAAAGATATACGGGGAGAAGATGCATTGCAGTCACTGACATGACCGTATTAAGATTGTGGAATTATGATGGATAGTCTGCTTTTGACATGACCATGATGCCATTATATGTGATATTATATGTGATATTAGAAAAATGATAATTTAGATACAAGCTAACTGTGATGTTATACACAAAGGCATTATGATTTAGAGGAGAGGGTTTTGCCCACAGTAGGCATACAGAACATGATGATATCAATCACAGAAAGGTCAAAATTAGGACTGGTGCATGCCAGGCACAGATAAGATTTCATCATTACCATATGTACATGCAGGGTATCTATCATATGTACATGCAGGGTATCTATCATATGTACATGCAGGGTATCTATCATATGTACATGCAGGGTATCTATCATATGTACATGCAGGGCATCTATCTTGGTCACAAGCATGATGGTATTACCATTGCAAGGGAGAATGAGGCTTGGCAAGGCATGAACTAGATGTATTAAAGACTTGTCACGAGTATGGGATTTCATATTCAATTCACAAGTGGGTTGTCATGTGCCAGCCATGTAAGGTCTTTTTGCAGATGTCCTGCTCTTTTTTTCCAGCCTGTTTCATCATTGCCTACCAGTGCTTAAGTTAGAACATGAGCAGAATCTAACCACTCTAATACAAGGACAGATTGGTAAATACTATTCAATACTACCACTGCCACCACTGATTATTGTTAATATAACTTAGCTCAGCTTTTTAAGAAAGTTTTACTGATTTATAACATTTGGTGTATACATATTTGTAGACAAATATTTGACTAAAAAGTCTTTTATTTCTATTTTTTTGTATTTTAGTTTGCCTGGTTTGGGATTTGTTGAATACATTTAATTCAATTCATTTATCTGCATCTTTAGCATTTATATTTTCAAAGTAAATAGTGTGACCCAGTTTTAAACTGTACTTGATGGTCACTTTTATTAAAAATGGTTCAATGTGATTCATTTCTGCAATTCATTTTTCACTTTTGTTTGAGGAAGTGAGCACCCATCCTTTTAATCAGTGAGAAGACAAATTATTTTTTCTCATGCACCCTGTAGCCATACTATTATGGAATGTAAAGGGATGTAGTATTATAAGGATTGTACAACCACTTCTTTCAAACAGTGGTATTTTTTCAGAATTACCCACCCTGCAGGAATTTGTCTTTAAAATAATTAACTTGTTATAACCATTTCAGCTGTGCATAGCAATCAAGTCTTTTCAAAATGGTTCTCTTTCTTCCTAATTTATTCTTTCTTTCATGAAGTGTCTGAGAAGGAATTTATAGAAGGACTAAGAATTACTTTTCTACTTTCCATTTGCAGATATGCATTTTACAAACAAGGTGTGACTCTAGAACTGTTAGCTACCTTTTCCAGTGGTACATAGACTGCCTTAGGAAACAACACTAACACACATAAGTAGACTGCAGGCTTGACTCTTTTAGCATGGCTAGGATTCTGCCAAGGTTAGAGGTGACCTGTTTGCATTGTTTACATATTGTACTTTATACCCTGTGTGTTATTTTATGCTACACTCTGAATTTCATTTTAAAGTTAAACTACCTGCATCCTCTTCTTCATTTCGTGGAGCTATTCAGCTGAGTGCTCTTTATTTAAAACAACCCTGTTTGATGTGTTTCAAGAATTGAAAGGTTCATTCTTGGATCTGGATTTTTTTAAATGAACCTCATTTAAGAAAACTGTTAAATAGCTGTCACAAAATTGAACCAGATTATTTTTAGATTTGCTGATTAATTGCAGAAAGTTGTTTTATTATATATATATATATATATATATATATATATATATATATATATATATATATATATATATACACACATATATATATATAGCTATGCATTATTACATATTAGACTTAAATGAAATGTGTTATGGGTAAACTCAGTTGCTGATTTTCTTAAACTGTCCATGACATAATATACATGGGCTCCTACTGTAAGTTCAAGGACTGTGAGATCCTTTGAATAGCAATAGCTGTGATTACAGGGAAATACATACAAACATAAATGGCTGTATCTTATAGTATTCACTATTTCCTAAGGAATCTTGAAGTTAGTATTAATATGTAGTGGAGCTGTGGGGTGTGCATCTCCCACAGATCTGGGGGTTTAGGGGCCTGTGGAGTTGTCATCATGCAAAAGTAAATGTTGCAACATACTACTGCATCTGTTGGGGGAAAATATATTATATATCATGTACACACACATGCACACACATACATATATGTGTATGTATATATATATATATATATATATATATATATATATATCTTTTTTTAATTAATTTTTTATGTCATCCTATTCATCTGAGCTGTGCATGTAAATGGTCCATTGAGAGCATTACACTGCCCTAGTAAACAAAAATAAAAAAAAAAAAAATAAATACTTTTTTAGGTACACCAACAAAGTTTACACTTTGTTGGTCTGCTTTAAGGATCGCACTCACTTTTCAAAGTTTTGAGACTCACTCTTAATATTTTCTTTTGATTTAATAATTATTGCACAAAAGATTCAAATAAAGTTGGGTTTTCAGGAAAAATGACTGTTTTCACTATGAAAGATTATTAGAAAGAACAATCACATCTCAAACTAATAACCACATAGTCTCCTTTGGACTATTCAGTGACATGGCTTCTGAAACATCTGTAGTATCAGGGTTGTCTTTTTTACTCTGACTGACTCATTTCTAAATGCAATAGTTATTGGAAAGCCAACTAGTATGGCTTTTTTCAAGCTGATCTGAACATTTGCAGTCAATAAATAGTGATATAATATGGTTCTAAAGCTACTCAGAAAATAGACCTTTTGGGATTGTGGTAAATCAGCAACACTCAAAAAACATGGCCAATCACCAAAAAAGCACTGTGAAGCTCAGTATCGTAACCTATGATGTTTACCTTATTTATACATGCTCTTCCTAGATATTTCCTAAATCAGCTATCTTAACTATATTTGTTATGAAGATAATGTGAGTGTTGGGACATTCTTTGATGACTACAACACAAATATGACTTCATTGTCTGTTTCTCTGTTTTGTGTGTACATTATTGGGCAATATTGGAATCCAAATATTTTTTAAATATAAAATTCATGTTATTTAGTATCTAAGAAAGGATCCCTGCAGTCAAAAAGTTAACCACTATGGCTCTGAATGGAGTCCAAAAAAATGTTGAAGCCTACAAATACTAACATGGTGTTCTTTCAGAAAGTCTTTGCTATCATCTAAACACTAATTCAAAGCGCACTAACAGTATGGGATATGCAACAAAACTGAGATTAGTGCATCAAATATTATTGGTTGCAGTTAAATGACAGGATTCTATTAATATACTTTTTAATACATTTAAATTCAATCTGTATTGGTTGTTGTAGTGTTTGACTATTGATGCAGTTATTTATTTGAAATTATACAATTACTGCCTTGTTAATATTTATGCACACTGTCATTCAAAAATTGCAATGTATGCCCATCAGATTCAGTTGTCTATACCACAAGATTGTGTTGCATTTATTATTTTATAATATAAATCTTTAATAAAAAAGTTTTTTGAATCTTTCTTTACACAATTAGTTTTAGCTTCTTTTAACTGATGCATATTTACTGAACAACTTTGTCTGTCATCTTGTTCAGCAAAAGGCTTCTTGCTTGCTACCCCACATTGTCATTTGCACTTATTCAGCTAATTAATACAGTTATTTAATTGAAACTTTATAATTACTGCCTTTTTAATATTCCTGCACACTGGTACTGAAAATTGCAATATATGCTCATTGAACTCAGTTGTCTGTACCACAAAATTATTTATTATTTTATAATACAAATCTTTAATTAAAAAAAACAGTCTTTTGAATCTTTCTTTGCACATTTAGCTTTAGTTTCCATTTATCAAGTCATATTCAGGGAACTAACTTGTCTGTCATTTTGTTCTGCAAAATCTGCAAAAGGCTTGTTGCTTATACCCCACATTGTCATTTATACATGTTCAGCTAAGTTTTGCTGTTTCTTGAACGTAGATGACTCTTGGTCACAGCGCCATGGGTTATGCACGCATTCCAAATAAAGTACTAGTACATAATGCAAGACCAAAGTTTCTAATCAGTGCATGTTTTAATCATGCCCGGTATTCATTAAACTTTTTTTCCATGCAGGAACAGTGTAGTTGCTCCTGCATGGAATATGGCCATTGAGTGATTCAGCAAACAGCTGATCTGACACGCACAAGCCTGCTGACACTGTTCCTGCACGGAAAGCCATGTGGAATGCTAATTACCCCATTTGGTGGTGAAAACCATAGGAAAGTGTTTAATTAAATAAAAAAACAAAGTATTTTTTTTGGCCAATCCCGGACGTTTAAGCAGAGGGCAGTGGTGCACAAAGGGGATCATGCCGAAAATAAAAAAAAATATATTAAAACATAATTTTAGGGGAAATCTGCATTTTGCCATTATAGTCAATTGCATGCAGAATCAAAACACTGCCAGGGAACAGTAGTTGTCATGGGGAAAGGCCCCGTGTCAGAGCAGTAACTATGTACTAAGGCAGTGAGGTATGCAAATGAGGGGAAATTTACTGAATCGCAAAATATTCCACACACTGCACCTAACCATGTAGGTGCTAGAACAGGATAGTGTAGGCAGAAGCAGCAGCTAACATGTTAAGGGAGTGTGTTATGCTTGATGTAAGCACATTGGCGCTCCATTGCCCATGTTAAGGAAGGGGGTGTATCTGAAGCTGTATAACATTATTTACATTGCCTAAACAGGTGTGCGCGGTGTGCACTGGGTCTTAAACAAAAAAAAGAAAAAAAGAAAACACGAAATGGCAGCACTGTGGACATGTTAGCAAGGGGGTGTGTCTTAGACTGTATAGCCGTGTTTACCCTGTCTAAAGGGAATTTGCACAGTGTACAGTGGGACATAAAAAAAAAAAAAAAAAAACAGGAAATGGCAGTACTGTTTACATTTGGGCACTGTGTTTGCGCAGCGTGCCTCGGGGCTTAAAACAGGAGGAAATGGCAAGTGGAACAAGAAAATAAAAAAAGGGAAAAAGCGGAATGCATACAGTTAAATGCAAGCAATATAGCTGGCAGGTGGAATGTATCATACTCAGCCAATCATACAGGCAGCATCAGCAGCACAACAGTATAAAGTATGGAAACACCTTATAGTCTGGTTTTTCCCGCAAATTCTACACCACAGGTGTACACACACGGGGGATTATTAACTCACAAAACTAACAAAAATGTTGTTGGCATTAATCCCTAGGTCACTCGATGGGTTGCCAACTGACAGAACCCACACTGTAAAAGTAGCTGACTCCAAATCCATCTCCAGACAAGTGACAAGTGGAGTACTTCAGGGTTCAGTCCTGGGACCACTCTTGTTTGGCATCTACTTCTCTGAAGTACAAGCCAACACTAAGAGACTCTGGCTAACAAAGTTTGCAGATGACTGCAAACTGGGAGCCATTACTGAATCCCCAAATGATGTGGATATTTTACAAAAGGGCCTTACAAAAACAGATGCTTGGTGCCAGAGCCATGGGCTCAAGCTCAATGCCAAGAAATGTATAGTTATCCCCTTTGGGAAAAAACATGTACCCATGAATTACCACATAGGTGGCAGTATACTAAACACCAAAAGTGTGACAAGAGACTTAGGGACACAGGTGGACAGTGGTCTCACCTTCGATAACCACATCACCACAACAGTCAGGAAATCCTTCTATGTGGAACACCTCATCATTAAGGGCTTTTCATCCAGAAAAAAGGAGGTCATTGTCCCACTGTACTCATCCCTGATTAGACCCATTATAGAATACAATGCCCCATTTGGTATGTACCTCTCAAGACATCTGCAACAACTGGAAAGGCCACATCAATACCTCACTAAAAGAATCACAGGCCTAAAGCTCACCATCTAAAAAAACTCCACCTATACTCTGTCACATAGTGTCTACTCAGAGGCGATCTCTGCTTAACATACAAGGCCATGTCAAACCCAGAGCTGTTGGACATGCTACACTTAAAGAAATCTCAATCCTTCAGATGCACATACTCCAGGGATCTAAACCTTGTCATCACAATGAGCAAAACATGCTGTGGGGATAGATTCTTGACCCAGAGACTCCCCAGACTCTGGAATAGATTGCCCATACATGTCAAGCAAAGCGCCTATTTGGCCCTCTTCAAAAGGAACCTTGATGATTGGATGGGAGATAGGAAATTCACCCCGAGGATCACGTCAGTTGCCCTGCTAGACAGGGGTCTAGGGAAGTAAATACTGTGGGAAGAAATAGCCAGGGAATTGTTATGGCTAGGCTTGTATAGGCCCTAGGGCCGATAGCCTAGTACCAACCTATGAACTATGAACCTATGTCACTTTGATGCACCATCATATGCTAGAGACCGAGGGTGGTGAGGAGGATAATGCTGACAACCGTCCTAGACTCAGGAGGAGGAGAAGAGTATTCAGACCCAGGGTTACCTATCAGGGGCTACATGATCTGGAGATAGTAGAGAACTACAGGTGGACAGAGACTTCCTTCAGCAAATCATTGAGCTGTGCCGGCCTCGACTCAGACCCAGAACCAACAGAGGGGAACTCATCCCAGAGGATACCAAGGTATGTGCAGCCTTAATACTACTAGTTGCAGATACTTTCCAAAGACCTACTGGGGATCTCATGGGGGTCTCACAGGCATCTGCATCCAGGGTACTCCACCAGTTTCTGGCTGCTGTGCGACCATATGCCAGTGAAAACATCTACTTCCCCAACACCCATGAGGAGAGGACCAGCAACATGCATCTCTTCCACTGTGTAGCAGAATACCCGGAGGTACTGGGTGCAATAAACCTCACCCACATCTGCATCAAGGCACTACCTGGTGAACAGGGTAGGGTCTACATAAACCGCAAGGGCTTCCTCTCCATCATCTGTCAGGTCGTGTGCAATGCCAAGGGAATTATGATGAACGTGTGTGCTGGCAGCCGTGGAAACTATCACGACTCCCACATCTGGCATTCATCACAGCTGTACCAGGCATTTGTCATTGTGTGCATCCCATATGGCCACCTGGTGGGGGATGCTAGCTATGCACTGGAGCCGTGGATGATGACACCCATCAGAAATGCACACACACCAACACAAGAATGCCATAATGAGGCACACTCACAAACTAGGATCATTATAGAGCATGTGTTTGGGATGCTCAAGTCACGGTTCTGCTGCTTTGACATTTCCAGTGGAGCTTTGCAGTATTCTCCAGAGATATGTACACACATGTTCATAGTATGTGCCATGCTACACAATATGATCCTGTGGAAACAGCTGCAGCAGGAACAGCATGGAGAAAAGCCACATAGACCCCCACCATTGCCAGGGTCCCCACAGGTACAGAGGGACTCACAGGAGGAGGCCCCTGAGCCTGCCCCTACAGGCAGATGGAGACCTGCCCAGTATGCTCAGGCCTTGGCAAATAGGCAATGCATAGCACACACACTGACACTGTAGGGACCCCAGAGACTGACACCTCTCTCTGACTCACAGACACAGTAAAATGGATGACACACACATCACATTACCTGTAAATTGCCATGTATAGGCAGCGTACTGTATGCATCTGACATAGGTGGCCCTTAAGCACTGTCCTAACAACTTCCTCAGGCTTAAGGTAAGTCAGTCTTCTTAACAATAAATAAATGGAGTTGAATGTTCTGATAGCATATCTATGGTACTGATGCAAGTGTGCAAGGGAATGGGGTGGCTTACTGGGATAGCAGCAGACAACTGACAGCTATGTTGGACAGCAGGAAGTGTATGGCCAGTACTGGCTTATGTAGTACCACTCTAGTTGACAAATACCACTGTAGTATATATGGTGAACCAAATAACTGGGTGGGGTCATAGGTCACATGCATGGATGTTAAAGTGGGGGTCCCATACCCACCCCCAGATTCACCTAGCAAATCAGCTGTAGAAAACCATACATAAATGTCTGTCAAAGGCCCCCAAATGGCAACATCTATGAAATTCCCACCTACAGGCCTTACACGTAGGTCTGGCAGTGGCAGTATGGCTCTGAAAGTTAAGAAGTCCCAAAACTAAACATGTGTATGCCAGAACAAGCTGACCTTAGGTCAATACTGTAATGCTTGTAATCTCAAAGATAGGGCACACCACTATGCTAAATGGGACCAAAATGTTAAGCAAATAGCAGCACAAGTATGTGCAAATGTGTATTGTGTACAGGTGTGCCCCCCACCCATAGTCCCATACAAATGCAGTAACATGTCACTAGCCTTAAGCAACATACAGCTATCACCTAGAGTGATGGCTGAATATGAACAGAAAGCCATTGTCAGTAACACCCACTCAACTTACTGGTGACATCTCATGGGCATCCACTGCCTGGCATCCTGGGAACATATGATCATCAGAATGCACTGCCCTGCTACAGATGGCCTGCATCTGTCATACCTGGCCTACAGGCCTCTGGCAAAGGCCAATGCCTCACCCACAGTGCCCTTTAAGGGAGTGCCATGGTGTCCATAACACCAACATAACACAGTCAACAAAATGCAAAGAAAGGCGATGCTGCTAACTGGTAGGACTAAACCTGCCAACCACACAGAGCCAGATATCTGGACAAAGCCATGAATAATGGGATGATAAAGGTCCAAAGAGGAGGATACCTTTGAAATACTACTCTAATAATGTTAGAAAGTTGATGGAATGAATGTCTCAGCATGGAATGTCTGAAGGTTATGAAGGCTGAAACTGCAATGTCAACTGTCAGTAATATCTGACTTCAACCCTGAGTGAGTTGCAAAACACATTTGTTTAAAAACCACACTTGTTTGGGTAACCGGACAGATAGATGACTCATGAATCTGGACATTCCGTGAAACCCTGTACAGTTGACAGGTATGGCTAGGAGTCTAAACATGGGAATGCAGTCATTGCAGGCAGTCCTAACCCTGGAAGATGGTGACATGTCTGTACTCACAAAAACCTGGCCCACACTCATGGGGAGTAACACATCCTTCCCTGATCACTCAACCTATACGACACCCTGACCCCAAAATGTGGGTGGCCAAGCCAAATGTGAGACATACACACACCTCCAGGCTGGTCAAACAGTCAGACACACACAAGACCTTCCAAGTGCTGTCAACCCATGAGAAGACCCCTATGCAAAGATTTGGTAGCTACAGGCCAAAATATCTGACCCAGGACACCACCCCACATATCTTATCCCCTACAAATCTATCTGGAGTCCACGTGTCACCCTCATCATGCCTGACTTATATTACCCAACCTTTCATTGTAAATAAAACCATGCCCAAACAGAAATGTACAGAGATTCCCCCGTTGTAATATATCACCAAGGTGCTGGACCATTTACACAGCTTCAGTAGTCAAATGGTTGTAGGCACACCTCTCAATAGGCTGGATTGTGCAAGAATGCCTAGCATTTGGCCCATAATATTTGTTTGTACATCATCCATTCTGTACTCTTCTGGTAAATCACTGTGATGCTCTGAGGAGGTATGTCACGAGGTACTAAAACAATACATTACAGTGTCACATGTCATATATGTCAGATGTCTGCTAAAACAAACCCTGTAACTCTAACAACTCATACATTACTAAGAGAAATAGTCACAATCTCCCTATGTATGGCCCATTGTCTCCCCTTTTTGGTAGGCTATCAGCAGATATCCTGGACCAACAGGTTGAGAGGTATGGCTGTAGCACAAAAATCACCAGACTGGAGTACAACAATCTCTGGAATGGAGTCCAACATTTACTATAGAAAGTCACATTAGGCATACTCATACACTTAGAGTATTATCAGTAGGATCTAGGAATTAACAGGCCTTTCCCACCCAGTAAACTTCCCATTGCCCTAACTTAGCAGTCCTGAAGATGTATATCACCCTAGAAGTACCTCTTGGCAGCTTTCACTCCTGTAAGCTCCGTGGCTTGTGTGATAACTGTGTAAAACTATAGTATATGTCACTAGTTAGGTAGGAGTTCTAATCCCACTCCTGGTCAATGTACAAGTGTGTGGGTGTCTGTGTGTGCTTTTGTTTCTAAGTCAAAGATTTTGGGTCCAGTCACACCCAGTTCACTTCCCATTGCCCTGCTTTAGCAGTCCTGCAGATATCAGTCACCTTAGAAGTATCCTTTGTCAGCCCTCAGCCCTATAGGCTCTGTGGCATGTGCGATAACTGCATAACATGATAGCATATGTAACTAGTTCAGTATGAGTTCTACTCCCAATCCTGGCCAATGTAAAAGTGTGTGTGTTTTGTTTCTAAGCCAAAAATGTTGGGTCCAGTCACACCCAGTACACTTCCACTTGCCCTGCTGTAGCAGTCCTGCATATATTAGTCACTTTAGAAGTATCTTTCATCAGCCCTCAGCCCTATAAGCTCTGTGCTGCATGTGATAACTGCATAGCACTGTAGTATATGTAACTAGTTAGGTAGGAGTTCTAATCCCAATCCTGGCCAGTGTGTGTATTTCTAAGTCAAAGATTTTGGGTCCAGTCACACCCAGTACACTTCCTATTGCCCTGCTTTAGCAGTCCTGCAGATATCAGTCACTTTAGAAATATCTTTCGTCAGCCGTCAACCCTTAGCCCTATAAGCTCTGTGGCATGTGCAGTAACTGTGCAACACTATAGTACAAATAACTAGTTAGGTAGGAGTTCTAATTCCAGTTCTGGAAAATGTAACTGTATGTGTGTGTGTGTGTGTGTGTGTGTGTGTGTGTGTGTGTGTGTGTGTGTGTGTGTGTGCGCGCACCTTTATAAGACAAGAATGTTGGGTCCAGTCACACCCAGAACACTTCCCATTGCCCTGCTTTAGCAGTCCTGCAGATATCAGTCACTTTAGAAGTATCTTTCTTCAGCCCTCAGCCCTATAAGCTTTGTGGTGTGTGCAATAACTGCATAATACTATAGTACAAATATCTAGTTAGGTAGGGTTCTAACCTCAGTTCTGGCAAATGTGTGTGTGTAAGTGCATATATGTGTAGATTGAAGTATTTTGTGGCCTCCCTCACCCAGTACATCAGCCATTGCCATACTTTATAAGGGTTGGTGATGTTCCTCACCTTAGATGTACCTTTGGACAACCTTCACTCTATAAGCTCTGTGGTGTATGCGATAAATGCATGACACTGTAGTAGCAATAAATAGATAGGTAGGGGTTCTAATCCAGTCCAGGCAAGTGTGTGTGTGTGTGTGTGTGTGTGTGTGTGTGTGTGTGTGTGTGTGTGTGTGTGTGTGTGTGTGTGTGTGTATGTGTGTGTGAGAACAGTACCCTGTCTGTGGGGGGGTTGTTGTGTTTTTGTGAGAACCATATCCATTGGGGGGTGGGATTTGGGGTTTTATTTCTGTTGCCCACCCAGTACATGTCCCAATGTTCACATTACTAAGCCCACAGTTGTCATCCACTGTAGAGGGAGCTGTAGACACTCTGCAGCCCTATTAGCATTGTGCCATGTGCAATAAGTATGTGACAGTATGGAATAGATAACAAGATAGGCAGCCCATTTAATCCTTGGATACCACTCCCCACTCAGGAATCATACACAAATACACTCAGCTAGGAATCAGCCTCCTCATCACTAGGTAGCCTGCAAACTAGCTCACAGATAAAACCCACAGTGTTAAAGAAGTGGACACCATGTCAGACTACTGACCAGTCATGAGTGGAGTCCCACAGGGTGTGGTCTTGGGTCCCCTCATGTTCAGGATGCACACCTCTGAGGACCAGGCCAGTACAAAGGCACCTTGGCTGACAATGTTTGCAGATGACTGTAGGGTGGGTGCTATCGTTATCCTCCCCCGTGATGTTGACAGCCTTCACAAAGCCTCTTTGAGACCTATGACTGTTGTCAGAACCCTGGACATTAACTCAATGCCAGATGATGTTCTGACATCCCCTTTGGGTACAACATGATTCCCATAAAGTAATACATCAATGGTAGTCCCCTGAACATTGACGTTGTTATAAGAGAACTGGGAATACAGGTTGACAGTGAGTTCTCTGTTGACCAACACAGTGCTGCTGTCTTCAGAAAGTCCATCTATATGTCACTTCTCCTGCTTAAGGGTGTCGAATCCAGGAAGTAAAAGGACAGAGTGTCTCCCTGTACTCTCAATAGACAATTCAATTTGTGCAATGGCCCATTTGCCATGTACCCCACTGGACACCTGCAACAACAGGAGAAGCTGCAAAAGTACCCCACCAAGGAAGATCGTAGGTCTTACACACTTGCCCTATATGGACAGTAATAATAACAATAACTCCAGCAAATCTCTGTCTCATACTTGCTACTTAGATGTGATCTCTGCCTGACTTACATAGCCATGTCTGACCCAACTCTGTCAGGAATGGTACATCTGAAGAAACCAATCTGGCTGCACCACATTCCCCAGAGACCTTTTCCCCAGAGACCTCAACCCCATCCTCACAATCAACAGGATATACTGAAGGGACAGGTTCACAACCCAGAGACTGGCCACGCTACAGAATAGACATCACATACATGTCAAGCAGAGCACATCACTGGCCCTCTTCAAGATAAATCTGGAAGACTACATGGGCAATAGAATACCCACCCGGGAGTTCAATCCAGTGACAATACTCAGTAGACACACTGGGGAGTATCGTCAGGTAGCATGATTTCCGGGTATTCCCATGGGCTAGCCTTGTAAAGCCTCCATGACCATTTGACTAGTAAACACTTATGAAGCTATGAACCTATGGATCTCAGTCCTGGCAAATGTGTGTGTGTGCATTAGTGTGTACAAAAGTGTTTGTGAGCATGTAAACATGTGAGCGAAAGTAGTTTAAGGCCCATATCACCCAGTCCAACTACCATTGCCATACCTTACAAGTGTTGTTGATGTTATTCACTATATAGGTACCTTGGGACACTCTTCACCCTATAAGCTCTGTGGTGCATATGGTAACTGCATAACACAATAATACCAATGACTGCATAGGTAGGGGTTCTGATCTGAGTCTTGGGAAGTGTGTGTGTGTGTGTGTGTGTGTGTGTGTGTGTGTGTGTGTGTGTGTGTGTGTGTGTGTGTGTGTGTGTGTAGTTTACAGTATTTTGTGGCCTCTCTCACCCAGTACATCTCCCATTGAAATACTTTTCAAGGCCTGGTGATGTTGCTCACATAACATGTACCTTGGGACACTTTGACCTCTGAGACTGCAGACATATGTGATGATGTGCTTGTGATTGCCTTTAGTGGACATGTCCAATTTGTACTCATAGTTAGCCTTACATTAATCCTCCTGTGACCTAATATGCTCATTCAGACAAATGTTGACATGCTGCCCAGTTAGTGCATGATCTCCTACTTTGCCCTGTACAGCGAATATAGCATCCCATTATGTGCTTTGTGCATTGCTGCTGTCCAGCAAAGGGGATTACTCTACTATAGTGGAGGTTTTTGTCTAAAATATTCTCCATCAAAGTGTAGAAAATTATTGATCAGAACTGTTTCTAACAAGTCTACTAATAAATTAACTTTGGTTTGTCCCAGCTTACCACGTTGCACTAAACTTTGTGCATACAATTCCAAACCTAAATCATGTGGTATCACTGAAAAGAGATTTATAACATCCACAGCCCTGAAAAAATAATTTTGCTGCATATCAAGAGTTCTCAATTGTTCTAGGCAGTGCCAAGAATCTCTAAAAATGTGTGTGAGGGTCTGTAATACAGGTTTGGAATGGTGGTCAATGAATGTTGCTAATGGCTCTGTCTCTGATCCTTGGGCCACAACAATTGGCCTAAATGGTGGATCAATATGATTTTTCTGTATTTTAGGTATTTTGAAAATTATGGGAATAATGGAAATTCTGCCTTAAGATAGTCATATTCACCTGGACTCAAAGATCCTTGATTCAGGGCGTCAAGCAGCATCAAATCAGTCTTGAGGTAAGCTCTATTTACCTCATTGATGGAAACTCTTTCATAAGTTTTCTCATCATTTAATATTTCATACATCTTACATGCATAGTCAAGTTGCTTCATGATGACCATCCCACCACCTTTATCAGGCTTCATTACTCTGTATTCGCTGTTACTACAAAGTTCCATCAAACACATTCTTTCTTGTCTAGTTAAATTGTTGGTAACTCTTTTACTATTTCTCACAATTTGTCTGAATTCATTTTCAACCAAATATTCAAATGCAGCAACTAATGGGGTGCTTGGAGGTATAAAAATGCTCCTACATCTTAAAGGAACAATAGCGTTAACAGCATTATCTGCTCTACCAGCAAAATATAATCTGAAGTTTAGTTGCCTTGTAAATAATTTTAAATGAATAAGCAGCTTTGCTATATCAATTTTAAACTCGGGTACAAAAGTAAAACCTTTGTTCATTACAGCCACATATGCTTGATTTAAACAAAAATCACTCAAATTATAAACTGTATTGTTAACATGACTCATCTGTGTCATTGCATTTGTTGTTAACTCATTTGTTCTAAATACAGAGGTTGCACAATCACTTTCCAGAGGTTCATTGAGATTCAGATTGACATATGTATTGATATCCAAATCACAACTTGTATCAAAAAAATCATTGTTAAAGTCACAGGTCACATTTATGATTGTCTTGCTTTTCCACCCCTGCCCCTCCAATTCTTCCCTCTGTAAGGTTGTCCCCTGAATGATGCTTGGTGGGGACTCCCCTATTGTACTTGCTGCTGCCTTCGATTCATAAGGCATTCTGACTTTCTCGGGGGATCCTGCTGGTCTAAAAAATACTTCCCTTCATCATTAACAACACCATCATCTCTGCCAGTGGTGTTATCATAAATATACATAGTTCCCCCTTCATAATTGTATTGAAAGTCATTCCTGTTTTTCGGGGGAGGGTCAGGGTACACGTTCTTGTCTGCATAATTATTACTATCTGTATTTAATTTCTTCTGTTTTCTTTTTATATTTTCAACAGTAGATTTCTCAATGTCAATAAAACATTTGTTGTACTGTGCAGTCATTTATTGAAATAGCAAGTCACTAGTTATACTATCATTAAGTCTTTTAATGTCTTTCTCAAGATTTTGCAACTTTTTATCATTGTCTCGTTTGATGATATGAATAATCTCCAACCCTGTCTTATCAAATAGCTCAATTAAATCTGAATGCATTATAGAATTCTTTTCTGTACCTACCAGAATCTCCACAAAGGTAATCCCTTCGGTACCTGTTTTAACAAAATGCATTGGATTAAGAATTCATTGTCCAGTTGCAGAGATTTATATCTCCTGCTTAAACATTCAAGAGATGCCATCTGCATTTTGAGAGACTCCATGTCCACCTGTTGTTTCAGTTATTGCTCATTCCCATGTAATGATGGTGTTTGGAACAGTCCATTCAGTGCATTTACTAATAGGGATGCTGCATTAACATCCATTGTTACTGAATTAATAAAACTGAGTGGTGGAGTGTGTAATGTCAAAGATATTTCTTGTGTACTTGCTGTTGGCATATTTCCATTGTGACAGTGGTTTGTACCTCTCAACTCTCGAACCACCACAGTAAGTTAGTCGATCAACTCTTCAAGTGGTTTAGACTGCTCCATGTCACAAGAACCAGGGCTTTTCAAACCAGGAACCAAACGTCCATGATTCCATGTTTCTTCATATAGTCCAGAAAGGTATGTCTCAAGTCATTCACACCAACATCTACTATTACAGAGTCATAATGGTACTTATTGCTGAGTGACTTAAGTGCGTGTGTGATTTGATGGATCCTGCACCTGACAGTCAGCTGACAGTGACCTTCTCCTTTTTCAACCTGGTGAGGTGGACATGTGTGTCTCACTATTGAGTTGCTTATGACCAGAATATTAGATTTTTGGGTGTTTTGCCTTAGGGGCTTAATTGTTGAGACACTAATATGTATGTTGTTATATGTAATGGTGGATTCTGTTCTTGTACCAGTATGTGTATGTTGTTTGCGCTTGGGAGATCTCTGGCCTTTTAGTAGGTTCTTAGTGAGTACCTCTGCATATGTGGGTTTATATGTCTTGACCTTATCTTGTGTGAGAGGGGAGCTGTGTGTGCTAACAAGCTGTTGTATGTCTTGTACAGTATTATCTGAGAGGACTGATTCCAATTTCATGATATAGTTACATCTCTCACATACTGTGTTTGTTTTAGGTGCAAGTGGTTGTCATTATACATTTTGCAATTACTATATTGCCTCAGGATGCCCATGTCAGTCAGGTTGTCTGAAGAAATGGTGGGAAATTTCCATCCATTATGACAGTTATATATTGTAGTAACAAGTGGGGATGGGCTAGATGGACCAGGGTTTACTTGGTGAGACTAACAAAAGCAGCTATTTTGTGGAGGGCTAAGGGTGGAAGACTGCGTCAATGCCTCAGAATGAGGAACTGAATGAGTTGAATGTTTTCTGGCCTCATTTTGCATGACTAGGGATAAATGGAAAATTGGGAGGGTGGCCTAATGGTTGAGGTGTTTACCTTACAGACACAAGGTGCAGGGTTTGAGTCTCACAATGGATAATTTTCTATGCTTAAAATGGCTCACAAGAGCACTTAGTCTAGTACTAATCTATGAATCTAAGCATTTGTGTCTATATGTGGCAGTGCTAAACCATGTAACATGGTGTGCAGCTACACACAAACACAAGGCTTAAACACAAGTGAAGTTAAACAGTTTTAACACAAAGTAACCAATAGGAAATCCCAAAACTGAACTTTTTTCGAGCAATCCCCAACTCAGATGTGTCCTGGGCTACACACGTCTGCCACAAGTGTGCAGGAGGGCCTTCTTAATGTAGAATGGCTGATTTTAGTGCTTAAGTAATACTAAACAGCCTAGATTCGGCAAATCTGAATCTAGCCTAAGCTACAAAATACAGAAGTACTAGAAATTCAAACTGCAGAAAAAACAGTCACAGCAGTAAAATCAGCAGAATTAAGCAAAATACAGTTCAAGAAGTCAATACAAGCTTAAAATATACTTATTTTTTGCTGAACACAGTGGATGCCTTGGATTCAGTTCAGACTAGCTCCAGATCTCTGGCTAAAATACAAGCAAAGTTAAACAGTTTTATCACAAGTTAACCTATAGGAATGCCTAAAACAGCCTTTTTCCAGCACTCTCTAATTCAGATGGGTCCTGGGCTACATGCTTCTGCCACAAGGGTGCAGGAGGGCATTCTTAATGTAGGATATCTGGTTTTAGTGCTCAAGTAATGCCAAACAGCCTAGATTTATCAAATCTGAATCTAGCCTATGCTATGAAATACAAGAGTATTAGAAATTCTAAGTGCTGATACTTCAGTATTTTTTCTCTCTGTAATTATACTTCAGTACTTTTTTCTCCATTTGATTATATTCAGTTGTATCTTCATTCTCTATGACTTTGATGGACACAGGCAGCCTGTCAATGGTTCATCTCCCAGGCCCCTGCATGTAAATCTTTCACCTCCCAAGCTCATGCTTACACTTATCAAGGGTACCAGAATTTGTCAGAGATTTGAGATTCATGAGTAGGCTTAAAAAGGCCCTTGTGGTCTTTAACCTCGTAAACACCTATTAACATATGAACCTATGAATAATAATATGTTCTGAGTGGGTGCAGGGCTCTGTCAAGCATATCTATTTTTATCCCTGCTGTTTTTGAATTTCATAGACAAGGTATCAAGGTACAGATAATTTGGGGAACCTGAGGGTTTTATCTCTGCTGTGTGTAAATGTTTGATTTTCTTTGAGTTTAAATGACTGTGATATATGGTATACATTGACATAGATAATTGCTGAGTGTGAAACACATGGGTTGAAAATCAGGACCTTCACATCAGAGGCCATACATTTCTCTTGGAAATGAGTAGCTTTCTCTCTGAGGCATGAATTGTAGTCACTTGCTCAGGTAACTCAAGGCTGAATCTCAGTTGTTGAAGTGGACAGAATAAGATGGGCTTTGTTCAGGTTTATTTCCTTGTGTCATAAGTGGAACAGCATATCTGCACCACACTCAGCTGCTGGTGGTTCAAGTTCTGTACACTTCTGATAAAAAACAAAACAAATGTTGCATTGCTTGTCAGCAATTACTGTTTCTGTGAGGTACAGTGACCTCAGAGTAAGAATAATTGCATTAGGGAGATGTGGGACAAAGCCTCCATGTAGGGGTGTAGATGGGATTGGCACCCCCAAAAAATGTTTTGTATTTGAGGATCATTTGCTTTTAAAAGGATAAGCTCAAGCAGATGCATTACATGAATAAGTCTCACTACTCATAAAATAGCAAAACGAACTCCACCAAGCACCAGTTCGTATAAGTTGACACAGAGAAAGTAGAGTGTATAAATGGATGTCACCAAATAATATACTCAAATCAATAGCGTACAACACACTTTAATACACGCTTTCATCATACGACTTCATCAGAAAATACTTACAAACCATTTTACTCTGTTTAAATACACAATCAATTAACACATATCAAATAATCCAATTATACAATTAATTAATAATGCACTTTATAAAAAATATTTAATAAAATTCATTAAAAACATAGTTAGTTATTAAATAAATGCAGTATATTCTGTTCTTTATTTATACCTAACTTTCTATACTTTAAAAAACATTTCACATTTATTGCTTCATTTAAACCAGGAAATTTATCAGAATTCAACCTGACCTGCCATAATGTTTCCTTTTGTTCCAAAAAATTCTTAAAGTCACCGGCTCTATAGTCAGGTTTGCAAATTTCCAACACTGAAAATACAAATTTTTTAAAAAATTCACAATTAATGGAATGTTTATACAAGGCATTATTGTCGTCTTTACTCTTAATGCTGTATAGATGTTCTTTTATGCGGGTACTTAAATTACGTGTAGTCATTCCTACATAAAATGCTGGGCATGCCGTACACATACCAACATAAACTACCCCGCACGAATTACAGTCTACATATCCTGGTACTTCAAAAATTCTATCACTATTCAATATTGAAATACTAGTACCAACAGAAATAAATCTACAGATTTTACAACTATGACAGCAAAACATGCCTTTTTTCTCAATAACATTTTTCTTAAAAACAGTATTCTGATATTCCAGCATGTTTTTAATGTTGTGAGAATTCCTAAAAACAAAGTGTGGTTTACCACCTAAAACCTTTGCAACATCCTGATTTCCCTGAATCACTCTCCAATTCTTTGTTAAAACTGATGCAATAATATTCATTTCACCACTCATTTCCAATGAACATATACATTCCTTTTTAGGGTTCTTAAGTTTACAATTATTAATTCTATTATAATTCAAAGGTTTATTTAATATTGCTGGAAATAAAGATTCATGTTTCTCAAAAATTTAATTTCCACTCTTTATTAAAACCTCAATGTCATAACCTCTCTCCACAAACAAAGAAGTTATAAAATGAAATTCTTCAACTAAATTTTTCTTTTTACTAGTCATCCGACTAGCTCTTATATATTGCCCTCTTGGGATATTTTTAATAATATGTCTAGGATGGTTGCTTTTATAATGCAGGTAACCATTGGTGAACGTCTTTTTTCTATATATTTTACTATGGAACCTATTTTCAGTAAGGTCCCACCATAAACATACATCTAAAAAGTTCACCGTTAAACCTATATCACCAATGGTAAATTTTAAAAAATCAGAATGACTGTTAATCTGCATGGTGAGATTTTTTACTACCATTTCATTTCCTTCAATTATAAAAATTAAATCATCAATGAACCTTTTATAGAAAATAATAGTAAACTTCTTTAATATAATAGATACAATATCCATTTCCCACCAAGCCATAACTGTATTGGCAAATGACGGGGCAGCTGGTGACCCCATAGCAATTCCTTTCCTTTGCCTGTAATACTGTTTATCAAAAATAAAATAGTTGTTTTCCAACACTATTTCTAAAAAACCACAAATAGTGGAAATTATGTCATTTGAAACTAATTTGTTCCTAGTTAAATAAATGCGTACAGCTTCAATACCTTTGTCATGTGGGATGCACGTGTACAGTGATGTGACATCCAAAGTAAAAATAATATGCTTTATGGGGTCAAAAACATTTTCTTTGGCAAAATTACTAACTTCTTCCAAAAAATGCCAAGAATCTTTAATATAGGACGAACTTTCCTGTATAATCGGTCCTAAAACAGCATCTATGATTAATGAGATACCTTCAGTACTAGAATGTGGACTTGACACCACGGGTCTGAAAGGGGGTCTTTTGGAATCCTTATGGATTTTGGGGATTCCAAAAATCACCCCTATTTTGGGATGTTGTACAGAACAAAAATTATACAATTCTACATTAATGTACCCAGACATTAAGGCTTCATATAACTGTGATTCAATAAATCTAAACTTCTTATGTATGTCAAACAACTTAACTTTTTCATATTCTTCTTGATTGTCTAAAATTTTTTCCATACTACTATTATACACTTGTTGTTCCATTATTACTACATTAGACCCTTTATCGCTTTTCATAAAACGCATTGTACTTCTTAAAGCTATAAGATGTTCTAAAGCCTTTCTTTCCTCTTTATTTAAATTATCATTATTTTTCTTAGTATTTTTTAATGCCTTTTTTATGTCCTCAATACATATTTTCTCAAACACTTCCATAGTGTGCTGTAATTTAGGAACAAAACTTGATGGTTTTATTAATGCTTTACTACAATCAGGTATATCATGCATCACATAGGCTAAATTTAAATTTCTAACAAATTTCTTAACATCAACAACTGTACAGCTATAAATAGCTTTATAATGTGGCACAAAATTAAAACCATATTTTAATACATTTAATTCGTCACTTGAAAAAACATATTCTGTTAAATTGATGATGTTAAAACAGTCAATGTCATCCATCATGCTTCGTCCCCCGACGAATTTGACCCCAAAAAAGTACGACTTCTTGTCAAAACAGTTGATTTATTACTTTGGTTCCTTTTTGCCATTAAGGCCTCATTTACTGTTTTAGGTTTTACACTAGTGCTTTGTTGTCCCCTGGCCGGTGAAGGCCTATTTAATCCAACCCTTTGTGGTTTACCAATATCTTCACTATTTGCGCTGCTACCATTAGGAACACTAACCTTTGCTACTTTATCACTAGTAATAACAGTCATATCATCATTGCCTTTATCAAAATTCCCACTGTCTACTATGTTATTCGCGTTCACCACTTCACTGAAAGAACGCTGATTAACACGCTGATTAGCAAAGTCGTCCCCAGCTATAATATTACTATGTTTCTTACCAGAAAAATTGTTCCCCCTACTATTAGGCGCAAAGTTGTTATAAGCAGCATTATTATTATACACCTCAATATCACGTATCAGTTTAGAGTGCTTTCTATTGAACACTTCTGTGGCATGTACATTAACCTCTCGTGATAACACATTAAACAACAATTCAAAACTTTCACTAGATAAATTACTTTTAATATAATTTTCAATGGTGTTAATTTCCGTTCTCAACAAGTCCATTTTCTCTTTGTTGTTGTCACTTAAAAGTCTCAAAAAATTCAGTCCTGCTTCGTTAAAGAATGTCACCAAAGTCTTAAACATTGGATTCCCCAAATTAACCCCATTGGGGCATTTGAAGAACCGTAAGCCTTTTGGAACAATACCAAATTCCAAACATTTAGAAAAATAGCAGTTTTCCAACTGTAATGATTTGTACCTTTTTAACAGTCTCAATAACTGTTCCCGTTGCGTTGAAACCGACCCAAAATTACTGGCACCTCTGTTCCGACTAAAACTCCGAAAAGGATTCTCTTCTCCATGTAATAAATGTTCACAGCACCTATCGGCTGTATTACGGACGGGAAATTGCAGACCATTTCTTCTTGCTCCTCGCCCGTTACTTTCCATTGTGGGACTTCCCAGATCCACCACCGTCTCGTCTTCTTGAAATGATGTCATCGGGCTCGACGTCCTCTCCGCACTGCCTTGTACATTCGATTTGGTGATAAGAATCTTCAACGAAGCCTGGATATCCAGCAAAGTAGTCAATAGAATAGTATTCACATTTTCACCCATTGCCGATGGCGTCGGGTGTATAGACAAATTAAGTAAGGAGTCCTCCACTGCTTCCGCCATGCCACACCAAAAAAGTAACAAATAAAATAGCAAAACGAACTCCACCAAGCACCAGTTCGTATAAGTTGACACAGAGAAAGTAGAGTGTATAAATGGATGTCACCAAATAATATACTCAAATCAATAGCGTACAACACACTTTAATACACGCTTTCATCATACGACTTCATCAGAAAATACTTACAAACCATTTTACTCTGTTTAAATACACAATCAATTAACACATATCAAATAATCCAATTATACAATTAATTAATAATGCACTTTATAAAAAATATTTAATAAAATTCATTAAAAACATAGTTAATTATTAAATAAATGCAGTATATTCTGTTCTTTATTTATACCTAACTTTCTATACTTTAAAAAAACATTTCACATTTATTGCTTCATTTAAACC
Source organism: Protopterus annectens (assembly GCF_019279795.1). Classification (NCBI taxonomy): domain Eukaryota; kingdom Metazoa; phylum Chordata; order Ceratodontiformes; family Protopteridae; genus Protopterus; species Protopterus annectens. The sequence continues at coordinate 1,814,061,253 of NC_056735.1, forward strand.
AGGAAATTTATCAGAATTCAACCTGACCTGCCATAATGTTTCCTTTTGTTCCAAAAAATTCTTAAAGTCACCGGCTCTATAGTCAGGTTTGCAAATTTCCAACACTGAAAATACAAATTTTTTAAAAAATTCACAATTAATGGAATGTTTATACAAGGCATTATTGTCGTCTTTACTCTTAATGCTGTATAGATGTTCTTTTATGCAGGTACTTAAATTACGTGTAGTCATTCCTACATAAAATGCTGGGCATGCCGTACACATACCAACATAAACTACCCCGCACGAAGTCTCACTACTCGCCATTTACAAGTTCTTGTGACTGAGCTTCTGAGGTCTGATCTCAAGTGAGTTGAGAATATATAGTGGATCCAGCAACCTCAAGTGGAAAGCTTTAGGAATTTTGGAAGTCTTATTTCATGAGGGAGGGTAGAGGGCTGACAATGGAGAGGTGAACTGAGACAGGCAAGTATTGTACCAGATTGTGGTGTTGACGTGAGGTCTGAGTTATAACCTGAAGTTCTCAGTTCAGCACTCAGTCTCTGTCCCCATCATCACCTACATTCATGAGCTTAGTGTAGTGACTGAAAAAATGAGACTAAGAGTATCACCATCAACCCCCTTTTTCCCATTTTCTACATGGGGTTGGGGTGTCACATCAACTCTCGCTATCTCTCTCGATTCAGTACAACTCTCCTACCTTCTTCAACAGTAAAGCCCGACTGTAGCACATCTCCTTGCACACAATCCTTCCACCTTTTTGTTGGCTGTCCATGTTTCCTCTTGCCTTCTTCCTGTTTGTCCCAAATCTTCATCAAATTGTATTCTGCTTTCCTGCACATGTGCCCAAACCACCATAATCTGTTCTCCTGAACTTTCTCTACAACTGGAACTACTTTGGCTTCTACTCTAATGTCTTCATTCTTTATCTGTCCTACAGTGTACATCCTAACACCCATCTCTGGTACTTCATCTCCATCATCTCTAGCTTCCTCAACTGCTTTTCCTTTACTGCCCAGGTTTCTGTACCATATAGTAGTACTGATCACACCACTGTCTTGTACACCATATTTTTCATCTTCTTTGACGTTCTTCTGTCATACACTATACCTAACAATCTTTGCTAGGTGACTGCAGCCCCTCTGATTCTAGTTTTGACCTCCTCATTTAGACTTCCCTTATCAGCTAACCTTCTCATATATTTGATGCTGTAACCTGTTCCATTATTTTCCATTCTATTTCAGTTCTCAGTTTGTTCTAATGTTCCCCATTTGCTGCCATTACAGCTCTCTTATCTGTAGTCTGTTTTTTCCCGTATGCCTTAAAGTTTTGCGTTCCATTCTCCTATCCTTTGCTGAAATTCTTGATCAGAGTCTGCCTATAATTGCACAACATCTGCATACAGCAACTTTGTTGATCTGTCTACTCCAACCTGTTTGCTAATGTATTCCATCACAAGTATGAACAGCGGTGGGCACATAGCTGAATGCCAATATAGACCCACTCCTACTGGCAATCCCTCAGTGTGTCAGAACACTGCTGATGTTTGAGTCACTGGGTCTTTATACATAGTCTGCACTAATTCTACTAATGTTTCTGAGACTTTGAACCACCGCAGAACTGCCCAAATCAGCTTTCTTTGAACCTTGACATATGCTTTCTCTACATCTAAGAATGCCTAGTTATACCCTTTCCTCATCTCTAGCTTTTTTCAACTAACTGTCTCACTGTCAACAGATTAGTTGTGCTGCATCCTGATCTGAATCTGGACTGCTCGTCTCCCGTCTTACTTTCTACTACTCTGCTTTTTTGTTTATCAAGCACTATCTGCAGAACTTTCATACAGATTGACAGGAGTTTAACTCTGTCCTGTCCACAGTTGTGGATGTTCCCTTTGTTCTAGTACACTTGTCACTAATATACTTCTCTAGTCATCTGGGATACACCTTTCTCTCCATACTGTTAAGAGTATGCTCAGGAGCCATTTCTCCCCTGTCTCACCCATCATCAGCATATCTTCTGTGACCTTATCTGAGCCTTCTGCTTTCCATGACTTCATTTTCCTTAGTGCTGTTCTTACTTCTCCTGTGGTGGACTCCTCTTCTTCTTTCATCGCAGGCTGTGTCTTGGGCAGTACGGCTTCTGTGGGATTTTCTTCATTCATAAGCTGCTGGAAGTGCTCTTTCCATCTGCTTTTGATGTCCTGTGGACTGGACTGGTGAGCAGGTTGTTGCTAGCATCCCTTATGAAGGGTGTTTGACTGTCTTCCTTATCTTTCTGTCTGCCTTGCAGCCTGATAGAGTTTCTTTGTGCCATCTACAGAATCACTTACCCAGAAACTGGTAGAGGGCCTCTGGGTTCTTTGCTATTGCAGCTCTTTTCTTAGCTTCTTTGTTCACAACCAGTATTCCTTTTTAGCCTAGTCTGCCTTTTCTACCTCCCACTTTTTCCTGCACTGTTGCATTCCACCACCAGCTTTCCTTATGTGCCTTGCTTCCATACATGGATTGGCTGCAAATCTGTTATATAATGCTTATACGTGCTGTTTTGAGGCACTGACATTCTTCTTCACTTCCCATTTTTGTTCTTTTTCTTGACATGATAGAGCCTTGAGTAATTACTTGAACTCTTGTGCTTTCTCTGCAGTCAACTTCCAATTGTCTTTATCTTTGTCTCTGTTGACAATAGAGCCTTCTCTGACCACTGCTTGCAACTGAGTAGTTTATGCTGTTGGCTGACTCTTTTACCATCGATGACTTGCAATCACTGATTCTATCCCATTACCTTTTCCTTACAAGAAAGAAGTCTACCTGAGTTGTATGTTGGCCACTATTTTATGTGATCTTGTGACTGTATCTCTTGCTGAACCATGCAAGGCCACCATCAAGCCATTTGCAAGACAGAAGTCTAGAATGGCCTCACCTTCTTTTTTCTTTGTTGCCCCACCCATGTGGACCCAGGCAGTCCTCAAATACTGTTCTGTCTTTCCAGATATGTACATTTAGGTCCTTCATTACCAACACCAACTCACGTTGTCCTGCTTTGGCTAGTTGGTACTACAACTGTTGTCTGAATGCACTCTTTACCTCACTATCACAATCCTGGTGTAGAGCATAGGCTGAAATTATGAATAGTGCCTTCTCCATACAGTGGAGTCTGATTGCCATGAGTCTGTCACATATTCTGATGACATCCTTCTCCTGAGTAGTAGACTGGATCCCAAGCCAAGTGGCTTTGCTGCACTGCCCCCCCCATCTTGTCTTCTGGATACACAGGTCATCCAGCCTTCTCCTTCCCATCATGTCATGCACTTTCAAGCTGCATCCTGACAGTGAACCTACATTGAATGTAGCAATCCTTTGTTGATGTTTGGAAGGTTGTTTGGTTTTATGTCCAGGTTTTGCTCAACAGATCTGTTGCAGGTAATCCAAGCTGGGCTCTTGGCTGATCAGTAGTTTATTTACCCAGAGCTGCTGAGCTTTATGGCAGGCACACAGTATCCAATAGGGACACATTCACCCCTCCCACTACTAGCATGGTTCCCTGGGATAGGTTGGAGTAAGCCTGGTCCATAACCAACTTTTCACTGGCAAATACCCATGCCCATTATTGGCGACATTAGTCAACATGACAGAACCACCTAGAAACAATTTTTACACCATTGAGTGGTTAACCTTGACATGGCACTCAGTCTATGACAGTTGATGCCCAAAGAAGTTGGTCTTACTACCATAAGGCACCACCTAGAGTCTGTGATTCTACCCACAACTCCATTCTTGAGTGAGCTTGAGGAGGAAACGCTCAGCATGTTTTTGGGATGTGGGAGGAACTCCACAGAGAGGTTACTTTGAATGTTTTCTGACCTCACTTTGTATGACATAGTAAGGCTTTCAGCAATCTGTAGTGATCCTGGACTAGACTCACTCCTTTTCTGGTTTAAGAAGAATTAGTTGAAGTGATATGAGCAGACAGTAAGGACATTCACTGAGCACCTCCTGTGGGAGTTTTACAGCCACGGCCCATTGGTAGGAAGTTCTTTGATAAGTACAGGAAATGCTGGCTAGATCTTTTAGTTTATCTAGGACTGTCTGTGGGCCCTACAAGGTGACCATTGTTACTGATAAAGAAACTTGGTTTACTCTGCTGAGCTTGCTTCCACTGTGACTTTATCAGATAACTGGTTTAGAAAATGGACGGAAGGGTGGTGATTACTTCATTAATCATGGAAACTTGGCTGTAACTAACACTGAACTAATGTTGTAGTGGTATATCTTTAATTTTGTAAGATACTCCATAACATTTAATTCACTTTGGTGGCATATTAATATTTCTGATATTTCAGATAACTAGACATAGTCTGCCCTTCGTTACAGAACTTTCCCTATTGTTTAGTATGCAGCTTTGTATTCCTGTGTGTTAACTGTGAAAAATCTCTTCATAATATTGCTACTAGCAGTTAATATCCAAGAAGTGGAAGTGGAAGGACAGATGTCCAGTGGACAACTGAAGAACCTCACACTGGTACTAGAATGGAAGTTGCACTCTGTTGGGATATCCTGCAATGAGGGGTGGAAAGTTCATGCATGCACGTGTGCTTGATAAGTTTATATGAATGCAATTTTGCACTGCTTGCTTTGCAAAAATGACAGTTACACATCTGTCCTTCACACTCATACAATAAGCCACTGATAAGTTCAGACCACTTACTGCTTTATTTTGATCAGCCTTACTCATTCTCATATACACTGTTTTTTTTTTGGAAAAATAGTTCTTGGAAAAAACAAATGTCCTAAGTTTGGACTAAACGAGTACTAGAAAAACATTCGATTTTCATGGACTTTGCCATTCACTCCTTCAACATATGGGTTCATAGGTAGGTACTAGGCTATCTGCCCGAGGGCATTTATAAGCCTAGCCAGAGTGCATCGGCTTTGCCGCCCCATTGATTAATTAACTGAGCCTCTGTCAAGCAGAGCCAAAGGAGTGATCCCAGGGGTGTATTTTCTGTTACCCATCCACTCGTCAAGGCTTTTCTTGAAGAGTGTTAATGAGGGGCTCTGCCTGATGTAGTTAGGAATTTTGTTCCCACGCATGGGGAGTCTCTATCTTGTATTTTTCCTTACATTTACTGCTTTCAGTTTTGTCACTTTGCTATATTGAGTGTTCTTTACTTAGAATCCATTTTAATTACATAGAAACACAGTAAAAATGATAATGTGATTATTATAATAAGTGAAAATTACATTAAAAATAACAGAAAAATACCTGCATTTCATCTCATGAAGATGAAAGTTTAGTTTTTAAAAAGTGGAAATTAGTGTCCCAACTTATTCTTTTAGAAACATTACATTCTTATAATATTGCTTAGCTTGTTAAAGTTACTGTAAATAACATAGCTTGTTAAAGTTACTGTAAATAATATCTCTGGGTGGAGATCGTAACATTTACTACAGCATCTGACTCACAGTTAACTAAAAAGTACTAATTATTGTTAGCAGTTGCTTTATTTCTGCAGCATCTGCTGGCCAGCTGGTCATTTCATCATACTTTTCAGCCTAGAAACATTTTTTAACCTTAGCACTGACTCTCTTAAAGCATACATAGCCATCTGAAAGAGCTCTTTCTTATGTGAGAAATAGAAAATCTAATACATCTGTTGACACAAAAATGTTTCATTGACTGACTTCAGTTATTCAACAGCTTATTTAAAAAATAAATACCTCTAATGTAAGAAAAAAAAGTAAGTCTACAAAGATTTGATGTCAGTTTGAAGGCAACAATTATTATCATTTGCATACATTACTGCTGTTCAGAGATATAGGTGAGCAAAAAAATGAGATTGGTTTTCTAAAGATTTTGTTTTTGCTTATATTGGGAGGACTCACTGTGTGACATGCTCCTTTGCAAGTGTGACCAATGTTTTATGGAGAAATACTATACTTTGATTACATACTTTGGAAACGTGGTTTCCTGTGACCATGAAAGTCTGTACAGGATTCTGTGATGAGTGGTTTGCCAGGCTGTTGAATTTTAGTTTGTATATCTGTGCTTTACCTTTCAAGTACTAATGCAATAAATAAATACAAGAGCATGACCACCAATAAGGACTTCTTGCCATGTGCAGAGTGTCTATTATCTTAACTAATGAAGAAAGTGCAGGTCCTTGTTACCTAAAAGGCTATTCTACATGCACATACCTCTTGCTAAGATACCCCTCATGTGTCATCCTTGCATTCTTGAGTCATACTAGTTAACCACACCCTTTAACATCCTTTGCAATACATGCATATACAATGTTTTATGTTAAAAGTATTTACTCACATTATACCTGAGTCCTTCTTTCTCTGTCTTCAGCCTATGACCACTTGTTTTTCTACACCTTTTCTAAATGATGTTGTTCTCCTTGGCTTTGTTATTCCTCAAGGCATCTAGTTGTTTCTGTCGGGTCTATATTAGAACATTAAACGTTTAATGGTTTGAATCACTAAAGGTCGACCTTTAATTATTGAACCATTAAAATTTTGAATGTTCAGAAAAAATACATTAAAAAAAAAAAGAAAATCTAAAGGGTGTAGGCAGGGGGGCAAGCCCCCCTGTACCCCCCACATGGAGGGCTGCACCCCCCCCCCCGCTATTTAAATATACCAACTCCGAGACCATACTACATTGAAGTAAATGGAAATCTCCCCTTACAGAGATTTCCGTTTACCTGTTCGATGTTCTGCACTATCGCTATTCTTGTGATGATGGATTCAACATTGTCGGTTTTCGAGAATATAATAGGTAACTGTTTCTGTAATGTCCCCTTAATCCTTCCCTTTACTCTACAGATTGTGAACTTTTTTTTTACATATTGAACAATTTTTATGACCTCATTATGATAGTCTCCATAGTAGCAAAATGTTTGTAAATATATGGGCTACAGAACTGTGTACAATACTATAGATGTATTCTCATTAGTTGTTTCTACACACATAGTGTAGTGTATGGTTTTCATGTGTTATATTGTCCCTGTATACACTCCAGTATTCCCTCAGCCTTCTCTACTGCCTTTTAACTCCAGCATGCCCACCTTTTGGTATTTTGATACATATTTCACAATATTTCACAAGGGGAGTTTTCACTTGTGTTATGTATTTATTTATATACATATTTATTTATTTACTGTGCTTTTATCCCTTTGCATGTTGATCATCAGTTCACCACCCTATCAGACTCAAGAGCATTTATTCCCAAAGAATGAAGAATATTACCTCATTTCCTAGGAAGACATCCAGAGGGACAATCATCCAGGACAATATCAGTGAGTCTGGTGCTCTCACTGGTATCCCATCAATGGGATCTTACATTTGTATGAAAGCCTAACACAATTACATTGGCATATAGTGCACCGTAGGGTCCACCTGTGCCCCTCTGTCTGTTTGCCATGTGCCATCATGCAGACGATAAAGTCTGTCATTAAGGGATTGGGGGGCCGAGGCAACATCTCTGCTGCAATACCCTACACACTTTCAACACCATTCCTGACCTCCTGCAGTTATCAAGTGGGAAGTGACAGCATAAGCTAGTGAGAACCTACCTCCTCCCACATCCTCTTAGCTGTGTCATAAGCCTTCAATCTAATCCAGCTGCCCTGGACCATATTCGGAGATTTATCCCTCTATTCTACCAGTAAAGCAATTTCCACTTCTGTTATCTTCAGTAATCTTCCCCAATGCATATACATGCACAAGGTTTCTGGAGGTTTTTATTTCCTCAAGTACAAATCGTCACATTTGTTTGTGGTGAATACAAATAGCATACATTCAGCATTCTGGAATTCTTGCCTTATAATGCCCCTTTTCATCCTACATACTTCAATGTCTTTGTTAGCCCTGTTACACCTCTTTATGCATTTTGCAAAGAGGCATAGCTTTCCATTTAATCTGATAACAATGTCAATTATATAGTGCTGAATGCCACTTATAAAGTGCTGAAAAGAATTGAATTCAGAAGTGAATTTTTGCTTATAGCACATTTAACTCCATTTTCTGTTATCTAGATTCAATAAATTGCTATATTTTTGTTTCAAAGACTAATTACTCTTTAGCTAGGACTATCATCTTTGGACCATTGGGAGATAATGACCTGAGGTGCTCCAATAAGAAACAAGCAGAGAGACACAATGGAACTTACTATGCATGCATACAAGATCAAATACACCACTCTTGAGTATCTTCCATTCATCCATAATTATCCTAGATGCCCAGATAATATGAATTACTTTAAAAATTGCCAAAGTAAATGGTGTGATTCTAAGGGGTCCAGTCTGTGTTGGTTTAGGCTGAGATGGTAGATAAGACCTCCTGTTTCACCTGGGCTGGCTTACTCTTCTCATATCAGAGCTTCGGGATACTGGCTAAAGCTTTTCCTGCTCCACTGTGCATTTTTAGGCAAAGTCCTCCTAATGGAAATTCCAACATAGCAAATTCAAGCTCAAATTAAGAAAACATTAATGTGATACTACTCAAAGCTAGGAGTCTAAACAGAAAGATGCCAGACGTTGAGACCCTCCCAATCACATTCATATTTGTTATCTGTATGTTTACTAAAACATGGATTGAATGCCAGTGACAACATCCCCTCTCTTCCAGAGTTTAGTGTCTATCATACTTTCAGGCCCTTTTGAAACTGCCAAGAGTTATCTGTTGTTTGTTAGAAACACCATCACCTCACAACAGTTTTCCCATGATTTTAACTTGGAGCTGTCAGAGGTCTAAGCTATGCTTAACAAAACTAACTACTACTTCATTACTAGTTATCCATCCCTGTATTTTATGGAAATTATCTTGACATCATCATGGGATTAAAGATCAAACAAAAATACCTTCTTTTTGGGGGGATTATGTTACTCAGCCATTATTGCTTACACTTCTAAAATGGATAGGTTCAATGTTTTTCTAGACTTTTTAAATATCAATACACCAGAGCACGTTGTAAAAAACAAAACAAAATACTAGAATCTGTAATATCCTTGAATTGGCCCTTATCAGGTGAGCTTCTGCAGGTACCTGATCCCACATCTCCTTATCCCTGCTTAAATCTAATCACAAATCAGACATGTTTGCTGTCAGACCTAGCAGTAGTTCCTCATCACCAAATGAGACCTTTTTAAAGACTTTTTTAGGGCATGCCTACTTCTCTTGCATAATACCTAGGCAAAAAATGGACCCAACTGAGAGATCAGCTGCATTCACTTCCAACATTTACCTTCACCTAAACAGTCAAATAGAAAACTGCCTGGCTGATCTAAATAGAATGGAAAATTCAAGAATAAACTTCTGTGCTGGAATGTCTTTATTAATAAACTACACATCAAAAGAAGGAAAGTAACAAACAGTTGTAAGAAATCCCTATCCTTTTACTTTAAAACTGCATTGAAACCATGTCATCAATGAACTTAATAGCACAATTATAAAATGCAAAGTGGAGTGCAAGCTTAAGGTTACAACTGATATCAGACAAACTACAAATCTCTCTTCAGTTATTTCAGGAAATTAAGGAATGTTGTCCAACAATGCACTGATCTCTCCATAATAATATCATACATTATAATTGCAGGGATTTTCCCAATATCTTAGCAGACAAATTTGGTGTTAACTTTAATGTCTTCACACAGTCCTTCAGAAATCACTTTGGAACAAGTCCTAGAATCACTGCCAAACACTAAAAATAATACTTGCATGAGATCGATATACATAGCTACAATATTATCAGTGCCAAATATGCACCATATGAGACTCTACTTAAATTGTTCAACAACAGCCTATCTGTAGGGTTTGTGATATAATACTTGGAGAACAGTTACTGTGAATCCTCCGCATAATGCAGGTCCCTCTATAGACCTGTGCAATTATAAGCCTATTACTTTCAACAGTCCTGTATGCATAACCATGACATATATTATAGAAGAACTCATTAATGCAGACATAGGTGGCTTAACTGATCTAGACCCCAATTAGTCAAGTTTTATGAAAGGCACTTCTTGTAAGCTTATTTGAAGAAGTTACAGATGCCGACCATGTTAATCATGCAACACACACCATTTATCTCATCCTGGAGAAAACCTTTGACACTTCTGCCCATGTGAGTTGTTGTTGTTGTCTTTCGGCTTTTCCCGGTTAGGGGTCGCCACAGCGGAACTCCGGTCCGCTAATGATTGGCAGTAGATTTTCACGAATGCTGAGGTGCCAGCTTGACGTTCAACCTTCAACTAAGGCACGCCCATTTACGCATGTCTTTCAAATGCCCACCCAACCATGAGGAGTACATGCAGACTCCACACAGAAGGCACTCCCCGCACTCCAACCGAGAATCGAACGGGTGAGTATTACTGAAAAATAAACTTAATGTAAGCTACTATGTTGTCATTTAGATTTCAAATTACCATCCAACAGACATTGCATTATTGAAGCAGTTTATTTTATCTAGAAGGAGTGCGAGGCATTTTCTCCAGCACATGCATAATTAGGGGATTACTGACACTTAGAAACTTTACAGCAAAACCCATTAAAAAGAAAAGGTTTCAGCGATTTGTTTCACTGAAGTATACTTATCACATGCATAGAAAAACGACTGGTTGATTTTAAATACAATGTCAAATTCAGCAATAAACCTCTCTGCTGTAACTCCTTCAGTAATAAACTGTATATCAAAAGAAGGAAAACAATATAAAGTTATAAAAAATCCGCAGCCCAGGATAAACTATTCCTGCTTGTTCTGCTACTCTCTTCCTTACATATAGGTTATCTGTGTTACTTTGAAACCTTTCCTTATGTGAAAACCTATTCGTACTTCAGTTTTGATCACTTGTCACTCTTGCAGAGTTTAAACCATGTAGAAATGGTATTGTAGTCATGTTTCTGTTTGTATGACCTTTCTGTAAATTCTACCCTATTCTAGTCTCCTCCATCAAGTCTGTATGATCAGGCAACATATTACACAAATTGAGGATGATGGTAATCATATCATTGAAATTCTAGCAGTAACTTCCCTTTCAGTTGCATCCTCCTCCTTTTGACCATTTTGAAAATTTGAATTTTTATCTGGCCTTTGCTTTGGAAAGGTGTCTGCCTTACATGTGTCTTTTTTGCTGCCATATTGTAGTCCTTTGAGACTCAGTTAATAATGATAAGAACTACATTAAAGTTGTCAGATAAAATTAGCATACTGTAGGGCACACTATTTCACACAAAAAAGAAAAGATCTTTTAATTACTTTCTTTGTCTGAGTGAAAATTATATTGGATCTAGCTTCTGTTACATTTATGCCATCATTTTTTCATGTCTTTGCTTTTGTGATCAGTATAGATTTTTTTTTCTACATGGCTTTTCAACAAACCATTTGAAAAAAATAAGGAATACAGACTTGTAGCATCTGCTAACATTTATCTTGATTTTATTTATTTTCTTTCATTAGTTGGGATGCGCACACAGTTTTATCTAAGACATTTCTCCGTTGATTTATACAGCAATAACCGACTTTGTGGTGTGGTATATTGCAGATTTACCAACGGTTTATGTGGTTTAATCACAAATGTGAAGCCCTGGAAAGGAAGCAACAGAGAAAGGAAGATCTATATTGCTTTTTCTTTAGTTTTGCATAATGTACCTGATTTTCCTTGTATTTTCTCTGTCCTGTCTTGCTCGTACCTCTGTACTGTTGGGATTTCATTATTTATTTATTTATTTTTTAAAGCTGAAGAAAATTGAAAAAGCTGTCGCATATATTAATGGAAAAAAGTCCAGGCAACTGGACTTTTTCTTTTGGTATATGCTTGGGTTTACAATGGGCATGTTGGTTGCGCTGACCAATTAGCATGCTACTTTTTGAATATTAATGGCCAATCATTCCGTAATATTCAGTTTTTATTCCAGTTTGTTTGCATCCAATCTATTTCCTGCGAATGCTTTCATCATTGTCTTGTTATGAATATTAGCATGTATAATTGCAAAGAGTCCTCATCCTATTTTGTTCAGAGTTTTCAACCTTATTTATTGCTCTATTCAAGTCTGCTGCTAGATAACTTTTAGCAATTAATTTTCATGTTTTGTTTATATTTATTTGTGTTATGCTTGTAATCATGTTTCTCCTCATTCTTCCTGCTTGACTTCACTTAGGAGTATTCATCACAGGTTTATAGGTCCATAGGTACTTACCAGGCTTTTGATCCATGTGGCTCTTTAGAAGCTTAGCAGTATATTCCCATGAAATTTTTAGCCCTTATATTTTAAGTATGAATAACCCATAAAGCACACTACTTTAATGCTGGTTGGAAGTTGAAAAGGACCTGTATGTGTCTTTGTATTACTTGCATTCTTCCCTAGATGGATTCCATGGTATCATTAAACATCTTCTATGGGCTAGGCTTGTAAAGGCTCCAGGGCCATTAGCTTAGTGCACACATATGAACCTATGAACCTATGAACCTATGTACCCCTTTTCTTGTATTAGTTCTTATATCTTATATCCAAGAGTCAAATTACAATGTCTACTTAAACTTACTCGAGCACAACTTGCTGAAGCTCATGTCATCAACTGCTATTTACTATGCAGCACTTCACTGAAGGTCATGCTTGTTGATCTAATGCTTAGAATAACTTAAATGAAATCATGCTAATACAAGCAATAGCAGGATTCTAAACAACTGTAACAATGATTTTTTGCAAAGGGGAAAACCCTAAGTGTACCCCTAGAGGAAGATTTTGCAGTTCTCACTTTCTGCTGATATATAACAGTTCCATGACTGCAATCCTTGGGGAAGATTAAAGAATTCTGTCTAAATCATTTTATTGAAATTGTACACTTCATATCAAAGTCAAACTCCATTAGCTGAACCCATCCACCTCACAACAGGCAGTTCTTTCCATCAACACAACTTAACACAATACATCAAACAGATAAACACATATAACAGTTTGTCTGACATATATATATATATATATATATATATATATATATATATATATATATATATATATATATATATATATATATATATATATATATATATATATATATGGGTCTACTACAGATGTTTTAAAACATTGACTTTCATATGGCCAAGACCATATGAGCAATGTTTCAAAAGTTTGAATACCTGAAAAAAAAATTAAACAAAACAAAAAAAAAAAATCCTGGATGTTTTTGCAGGGGGGCAAGCCCCCCTACACCCTGCACACCCCTTGCTATTTAAATATACCAACTTCAAGATCACAATCTGTAGGGGACCTATATATATATATATATATATATATATATATATATATATATATATATATATATATATACATATATATATATATATAGAGAGAGAGAGAGAGAGAAATGTTATCTCTCTCCATTTCCAGCATACCCTTCCCTCCTCAAATTATAACTTTCATCCCATTGCCTCTTTCCTCCTGTTATTCCACTTTTCTCTTCTGCCTATCTCCTCAGACTCAACACATTTCTTTTCTAGTTCTATTACCTTCATTAATCACTTCTTTTCTTAAACACAGTCATATATTTTCTTCAATACTACTAATATTCATTTTCCATCCCTTTGCAGTTTTCTTTTTTAACAACTCTGACATAAATAACATTTCTCTTCTTTCTTCATTCCTCCATATCCCTTGCTCATCTTTCACTTCCCACAGATAAAACACTCATCCCTCATTTACTTCTCTCTTACATATCTTGTTCCATATTGTATTCATTACTTGCCATTCTTTTTGCACTGTTTCATATCCATCCACTTATGGATAGAGTCTGCTTTGGTTTCTCCACATCTCTGGTTCTATACCATCTGTGTACCAGCCTTAAATGAGTATCTTAGATTGGCCCTGATACCTTTAGAAATGTCATCATTTCCCATGTGCTTCTGTCCAGGTCTCACCACTCTTCAATATCCTGCCTTTCATTATCCATCCCTCTTTCTCTCTTTCTTTCTCTTCCCCTAAGCTTGCTAAAACATGTTACCTCCTCTCACAAAAACCCTGTAGTCTGCCTTATCTTCTCTATTTCTATACCTACAGTCACTTTCACTTCCTCAAATACCTCCTTTTTTCCCTCGCTGGTATTTCTCTTTTCACTCTACATCAGCCATCTTAATTACTTGCCTGTACACCAACCAATCTCCTTCTCTTAGCCCCAAAGGCCCCCTTGACTGCTCAAAGAAAAAATATTGCACTATGCTATGGAAAAGACTTCCCATACATGTGAAGCAGAGCACCTCACTGGCCCTCTTCAAGAGAAATCTTGATGAGTGGATGAGAAATAGAAAACTGACCCCGGGGATCACTCCAGTGGCTCTACTCAACACAGGCACTAGGAACTAAGGTCTGGTGGCACGATGCCAGGGTAATCCTATGGGCTAGGCTTGTAAAGGCTCCAGGGCCATTAGCCTAGTGCACACATATGAACCTATGAACCTATGAACCTATGTACCCCTTTTCTTGTATTAGTTCTTATATCTTTTCCTTCAAATCTCTTAACACTATTAAAACTAGCTATTGCCTCTCACTCTGTATGCCCCTGATTCCACTCCATTTTGGCCCTTTCACTCTCACCCCATCTTTCATAAACTTCCTTATTACTGCTGCCATTGATTTTTCTTTATCTCTAAAAATGTCCCCACCCCCCCCATAATATCATTATCTCCCTTCTCTTTCCATCTAACCTTTTTTTCATAACCTGTCAGACTTTGTGCAACATTTACCTCTGCATCATATGTCTTAACTCAGGCATGACCCATCCTTCTACCACTTTTTGGGTCCTCTTTCTTTCATTAGTTACTCTGTTTCCCCCTTACTCTGCATACAAATCTATCATGCATATTCTATAGTTCTACCACACCAACAATAATTTTATCTCTACATGCTTCCACATATAAACGACCAGTGGAAGCATCATAATACTTACCACTTTTATTCTCCCACTCAACATATTCACCATAGCGGTCCATTTGTGCAGCATTGTCTTTATTAGGTTCCTTACTTCCTCCTATTTCCCTCCTGATCTCTCCTACTGTCAGATATGTTTTCACTCCTAAATATCCCCCCTACAATTACAGCAACCCTACTTTAGAGGTTTATACCCCTCATCCTATCCCTATTATTAAAGATATCTTAGGATGTACCTGAAGTAATTACCCCCACATCCTCCAATAATAATATTTAGCCATCTACAAATTTATGATTTGCTTCTTGATCCCCAGATTTCTATCATTCCCTTTGTCAATTTCTCCAAGGCCAGCACAAGGATTATTAGGGGCGTTTCATAGTTTGCTTTACTCAGCCCTTATTAGGCCAGTCACTGAATATAATACCCCCCTTGGCATGTATCTGACCAGACACATGCAACAACTGGAATGTCCACAGACATATTTTATTAAAAGAATAGAAGACCTAAACAACATATCTTACATGGCCCAACTCAAAGCCCTGTCATTATACTCAGTATCCTACAGACTGCTAAGAGGTGCAGTGTCTGAAATACAAGGCATCTTCGGATCCTTTACTGATGGATTTACTGCATATCAGCAAGTGAAATAGCATCAGAAATACTCAGTCCTGGGATCGAAACCTCTTCTGCAACATCAACCGAATGGTTTTGAGGGTCAGGCATATCTTGCAGAGGATACTGCTGCTCTGGAACAGACTCCCCATCCACATAAAACAAAGTTCATCCCTGTCCATTTTTAAGAACAACTTAGATCTATGGATTGGAAACAGAAAATTTGCACTGTGACTGTCCTCTGTACTACTAATGGACAGAGGCAGCTCCTAAATGCTTTATCCTATGCATGGGTCCCCTTAAATTATCTATGGTATGATCAAAATTGTTCTCATTAGGAATATAAAATTATCAACCATGGGATGGGTAAGGCAAATCTATAACCTAATAGGATAGGTTATTTTGAGCACAGAAAGGGAAACTGGCTAGGCTTAAAAATGTCCCGCAAGGGCAGCTAGTCTATTACTTACCCATGAACCTATGAACTTATGACAGTAGACGTATTTGCCTTGTTCCTCTGTCAAACCTCACCTTATCAGACAAACTTCTATTTATCATGATTTGAATATTTACTTAAGCTATTCTAACATTTTCCTTAAACTATGTTTTCCCATGTAATGTGATTAATTTCAGTTCTAATTCTACAGTGAAGTCCTCTGCCCATATGACTCTATCTTTTCTATGTCTCATTTTTCAGTTGTACACATTCTATTTTGTTCCTTACTTTATCTCTCTTTGTGCCATAATAGGATCCACCTACTATGCCCGTATCCTTAAGTGTGCCTCTACATACCTCTCACATAACGCTTGTCTCTTTACCTCTCATGCTCTTAGAGCAAGAATTCTGATAAAGCCAAAAATAAATTAGAAAGTTACTAGAATCACAGGTTTTGAATTAGCATGCATTTTCTAATGGACATGAAGTCTAAAACTCAAATATCTGTCATTATGTAGTGATTTAGTCCTCAATGATTTGCCAAGAAGGCACAGACTTTATCAAATATAAACCAAAAGTATGAGGTAGTGATCTGGACATTCTGCAGTAACGCTCTGCTTCATCCACCTCCCTGTTGTGCTAATGTTTCTGTTCCTCCTGGAACATACTTATTTCCCGTACATTTACAACTTTTTTTCTTCCTACTCTTCTCTCTTTTTGATAACTTTAGTTTCTGTGAGCATAATAAATCTAACTTTTCCTTTTTAATTCGACTCAATACACATTTTCACTTTACTGGGATGTTCAAACCTCTTACATTCCAACTTCCTACCCTCTAACCCCTGACATACTTTTAAGTCTTCAGGACCTTAGACTCAAAGATCTTTGAGCATGTCACAAGAGCACACCAATGTTCCTCCCCAAGGACAGGATAGTTCAAAGTTGCTGTTGGTTATCTACCTTACCAGGCACTTGGATTTTGCTCCCTGGGTAATATTTTATCCTCCCTTCTGACTCCTCTGCTTATCTCTCTCTCTCTTTCTTCCTCACTTTACAGCCTTTCCTCCCAGGCCTCATGCCCCCAATATGGTACCATCATAATCCTTATCCTCCCAAATTGCTTAGGTACGGTCCATATATACATACAACATTACATCTGTAGCACAATAAAGCTAATTCAGAATGGTTCATTTCTTATTTTCTTGATTTAAAGGTACAATACTATTGTTCACAATCATAATACTTTACAAAAAATACATATTAATCTTCCAGATTTTGCCCACTAGAAAAACGAGTATTCCCTCAACCCATGTGATTTTATTAAGCTTTATTGCTCATCTATGTTCGCTAGTCTAATACACACTGACTATTGACAATAATAAATTATTTACTATAGCGTTCCACTACTCCAAAGTTATAAAGTTTTACCAGTAAATATATGTACATGTATATGTATAGTTTTGAATGTACTCTATATTTAACGAATATAAAATACAACCAACTTCAAATTTTTACTTATACAGTATAACTCTGTCCTATGAACACAAATATTTTACATTGTCCATGCTGTTTACATATGTTCTTTAATACCCTTAGTGGGCTTAAAGGACAGCCTCTCATCTATATTATAGCTTTGCACACATTTCCCATATAAACATGTTAATCATTATTTGAGTCCTGATTGGAATCACGCTTCAGTCATCTATTGGCCCGGTGTCCATAATAGGAATTTCACCCTCTCTTGGTAAACAACAATAAAGTCTTAACTCCTCTGAGGTCTAAACTTCTGCCACTTTATCCTCTTACCCCCAAATCATTACACCGTCTAATCTGGTAGGTTACTCTGTTTGCTCATCCCCTTCACCATGATAATTAACCTCACCTGGGAGATACATTGAGCACAATTACACACACAAGCACAATTTGTCTGAACCCTCCCCCCCCTCCCTGAAAAGATTCAGCTCCATTTCCATGCCTAGATCACCTTCTAGAGTCTAAGCCTCATTTTTATTCAGTTGGCATTAGTATTGACTCTGACATCTCCCTGGGCCTGGATTGCTCCAGACGTCTCTGTTTCTCTTCCATTCAGGTACATCTCATGCACCTATTATAAATGCACATTGCTGTCATTGTTTTTATTTTGTCTTTGCAGTTACGTGTCTTCTTTTCTTTTTCTTTCTTTTTTGTTTTTGGTCATTTGCACTTTCTGTTTCCAGTTCTTGTGTGTCGTATGTGTGCATGTTTGGGTGCCCATGTATCTTCATTACTGAGTGCACATATCATCTTATAGTTTAAATACTTAATTGTCATAGAAGGTAGCCATTGGAAAACTGACTCCTGCACCTGAGGTGTTCCCTCTTTATCATTTGGTTAAGATTAGATTCTAACAACAGTAGTCTATTGCTAGTATCTCTACATGCTGCACCAGTCTAATCTGCCCTCTGGAATAGGACATATACTGAAGGCTATGTCACAAGGTGGCCCAATGAGCATGTGGAATAGCTTTGTGGGGGAACCATTGTGGTGTGTGTGTGTGTGTGTGTGTGTGTGTGTGTGTGTGTGTGTGTGTGTGTGTGCGCACGTGTATGTGTGTGCACGCAAGTGTGCACACATGTGTGTGTGCATGTGTGTGTATTAGCTTTTTTCTGTTTTTTTTTTTTCACTTTAGTTAACCTGCCATTGATCTGCCTGGCTTGTGTCATGATCTTGTGTATGACAATCTTAAAATAGAGGTTCAACACAGAAAAGCTTACTCCTAGTCACAAGAGGTAACTGCATCAAACTATAAGCTAAGATGTTGACTTGTGAATCAGAAAAGATGTAAGAGTTGATGACTCTCAACTAATTTATACATTGTAATCCTAACTGTGGTAATTCTGACTCATAAAAATGAGATTCTTGCACTGAGCTGCTTGGTAGGCAGCCTTTTTGCCATGTTGTACAATATCATACTATCCTGTATACTGATTTCCTTTCTGCACTATACAAAAAAGACAACAGGCCAAAAAACCTACCATAGCTGTCTTGCCCTGTGATGACTTGGGAGTAAAAATATTTCAGTTTAGTGAATATGTTTTATTACATTTATTTGCCTTTTCTGTAACCAGTTGTATAACAAGCTCACCTTGAAGCTACCACCTAGTTGATGTGAGTTTAACTTTGTAGTCTTAATGGCAACTGTTGAATGAGTGTGGGGGCAGCTTCACAGCATATCAGGCCAAACTGGTGTGTTAAATTAGTCATGAGGCCTTTCTACGCAGCCCTCTTTTTGAGTCATTGATTCCTCGCTGGAAAAAGAGAGGTTTGTTGAAAGCCTCACTTTCTGAATCAGACTCCTAGCATCACTGACTAGCCTAAATACCCATTATCACCATTTAAGAAGACCCTTCAGTTATCTCCTCCCTCAAAATGTTTTTTTTTATTTTTCAAATACATTTGAATGAATTCCATAGTATTTATACATAACATCTTAAATAACTATGTACACTATTTACACTAGTCTGACAGTATAACAGATCTTAATGTATACAGTTACTTTATAAGTATGTCCAATCCATTATCAGAGTGTCTGATCAATTATTGTATAGTGTCAATCAACGATAAGACTTTTCCCCAAGGGTTGTTGATAAATGGCTTTGGATAAATTCTTAGTTCTTTAATTTTAATTTCCAATAATGCTGTGGTGTTTAGTAGGCTGTAGAAGTCTTACAAAGTTGGTATTGTGTTTGTATTCCATCTTCTTGTTATACACTTCCTTGAAATTGCAAGTATAGTCCAAACTAGAAACATGTTTGACCTATTCAAATGAAGACCTTCGTTCACATTTAATAATACAAGAGGTTTAATTAAATAAAATGATTCATTCAATAAAGCTTGTAGAAAGTTCTTAATACCATTCCAAAATGGCTTAATTTTAACACAATCAAAGAAAATGTGGTTCCAATCTGCATTGTGTACTTGCTCACATCTCCAACATATTCCTTTTATGGAAGAACTAATTTTACTTATTCTGTCTGGGGTTAAGAATGCCCTGTGCAAGCATTTCCAATTAAAAACTTTCCAGCTTTGTGTAAAGGATGTATATTTTATCGATAATAAGATATTTGTTTTAATATCTTCAGTTAACTGTATTGAGTGTCCTTTTGTTATATATTTCCATTATGAGGTTTTGGGTGTTGTTTTATAGTTTATCTATGGGCAGGATTCACAAAGGCTTGCACGGAGTGTAAGAGACGTACAACACTCCATGCAAGCCTCGCGATCCAGGAACAGCCCTAAACTCCGTGTAAGAGACCAGCTAAAACGTCTCTTACACGGACTGGGCATGGACATGCTAAATACCTCACTTGCAGCCGAAAGGTATGCAAATGAGGTATATTAGCGATCCACGAAGCAGAAACCAGTCCGTGTAAGAGATGTTTTAGCTGCAGAAATGTACTCAGTTGACAACTGAGTATGTTTCTGCAAATTCCACAACGGAGCCATGTCAGCTCCAAAAAAAGGGTGCATACGACTCAGGCAGCATGCCAATGGCCAAATATGTGGCCATTGGCAATATAACCTGATGCCAAAATAATAAAAATATAATTTTTTTTTTTCGGCGATCGCCGATGTTTAAACCCAGCGCAGCCCCGCGCAAACGGGCTACGCTGTATAAAACATGAAAATGAAGGTTATAAACCCACAAATGTGGGTTTCATGCAATACATGGAATGACAATGCAGGGACCAGCAGACCAAAAACAACATGGCCACCGTGTAGTGGTTGCTAAGGGGGGAAGCTGAGTGTAAGACATGTAACTAAGCATTAGTAGGCAATCTCATGTAAATGAGGGTTCGGATACTGAATCTCACAGTCACATAGCAAATGAGCACAGTCTGAGTAGTGTAAGAGATACATAAGGGGGAGGAATAGAGTAGGAGATAGGTGACATCACAGGGGGGAATGGTAGAAAGAAATGTAGTTCATTGGAGGCCAGTGTAACATGACAGATGACAGGCACAGATCATGGAAAGAGGTGTGCCACTAGATAAGTCATGGAAAGTCAAGAAATGGAATGTGTACACTGTTACTTACACCAAAGTTTCTTGCTGGGTGTGCATGCGCACGTGTGCGCACCATGAAGCGCGAGTAGGGCAGTGTGCGTGCGTGTAAGGCAGTCTGAGCATGTGGGAGTGTGTTGGGAGATGTTTAACACTGTTTGCGCTGGTGTGCGCGCGTGTAGGGCAGGCTGAGTATGTTGGAGGCTGTTGGCAGACGTGTAACAGTGTTTGCGCGGGTGTACGCGCGTTTTAACCCGAATAAGTAGATTCTGAACCGTGTAAGCACGTGTGCGCACGTGTAAGCCACTGTGAGCGTGTTTCTGATAGTATGCACGTTGCTCCCCCCTGAGGAAACAGAGAGGAAAAAGGAAGCAACAGAATTAATAGGAAGCTAGCAGGGATAACTGCTGAAGCTAGCAGGTGAAAACAATTAGAAGCAGGCAATTACACAGGCAGAATAGCAGCCCAGCCCAGCACTTAAAACTCTGCAAACAGTAGTGCAGGATGTTTCCCTTAAGAGACACTGCAAGACAGGAGTAAGCTAATAGAAGTGAAAACTGAAAAAGCTGAACTCAGAGCAGAAATGTTAGGGGCTGCCATAGCTGTCATAATGAGACATAGGCGACTTGCTGAGGGTGGTGACAATGCAGATGGTGCCAGACAACCCACAGTGAGGAGACGGAGAAGAGTGTACAGGCCCAGGGTCACCTACCATGGGTTACATGAGCTGGAGATAGTAGAGCGCTATAGAGTGGACAGAGAGCTCCTGCAGCAAATTGTTGAGCTGTACAGGCCAAGCCTCACACACAGAACCAACAGAGGGGAACCCATCCCAGTGGAAACCAAGGTATGTGTTAGCCTAAGAATACTAGCAACAGGTACCTTCCAGAGACCAACTGGTGATATGATGGGGATATCACAGGCATCAGCCTCCAGGGTACTGCACCAGTTCCTGGATGCCATGTCAGCACATGTCGGTGATCATGTATATTTCCCCAATGCCCGTGAGGTATTGGCCAGCAATATGCGTCTCTTCCAGCAAATAGCGGAATACCCTGAGGTAGAGGGTGCAATAGACTGCACGCACATACGCATCAAAGCACCAGCCGGTGAGCGGGGTAGGGCCTACATTAACCACAAGGGCTTCCCCTCCATCAACTGCCAGGTCGTGTGTGATGCCCAGGGCATAATAATGAATGTGTGTGCTGGCTGCCCTGGGAGTTACCACGATTCCCACATCTGGCATTTGACGCAGCTGTACCAGACATTTGCCAATGGGGACATCCCACACGGACACCTAGTGGTGGATGCAGGTTATGCACTGGAGCCGTGGCTGATGACACCCATCAGAAATGCACACACACCTGAACAGGAACGCCATAATGAGGCACACGCACAAACACGTAATGTAATAGAGCGTGTGTTTGGGCTGCTCAAGTCAAGGTTCCGGTGTCTGGACACATCTGGTGGAGCCTTGCAGTACACACCAACTACATGTACCCAAATTGTCATGGTATGTGCTATGCTACATAATATGATCTTGTGAAAACAGCTGCAGCAGGACCAGCATAGGGCCGGGCCAAACAGCCCCCCACCATTGCCAAGGCCATCACAGGCAGAGCGTGACTCGGAGGAGGAACAACCTGAGCCTGCCCCAGTAGGCAGAAGGAGGCATGCCCAGTATGCCCTGGCCTTGGCAAAGAGGCAACGCATAGCACATACACTGGCTCAGTAGGTACCCTGGGAATGATACCCCCTCTGACTCACTCAAATAATAACATGGATGCCTAAAATGACATGACCTGCTCACAAACATGTACAGGGAAGTGTAATATGCGCATCAGACAGAGGCAGCCCTGCAGCACCACCTGAGGCATGAATGCTATGTGTTAAGTAATGTAACACCATGTACTATATGCACACCTGAGCACCCTGACTAACATCCACCCTCACCAAGCATGAAGCCACAAAATGACGATGGGATGATCAAGTGCAATAACTGGCTGAAGTAATGCAGTTAGTCAAAGGGGAGCCAATGTGTTTCAGGCTGGGAAGATATGCGGACCTTGACATGATGCACCACCTGCTAGGGGTGGCGTGCACCTATCATGCCATGCCCCATGGATACTGGCAAAGGCTGTCAGTACCCACAGCATGCCCTGAATAGGTAAGTCTCAAAACACAAACCCACCTTCATAGGTTCTACAAGGGATAGGAACCTAGATGTAATGCTACCCAATGATAGATGTATAAACAGCAAGATGTGTGCAGTGTAAACGCACACAGTATGGAGAATGTAGATACCAGTCCTGTAACAGAGAACTGGGTCAAGGCTCACATCAGCACCCTAACACTACCAGGTCACACCTCATACTGTGCTGTACAGCCACAAAACATGGAACAAGCTACAAAAGGAGGGTGACTAGCAAGAAATGGCAAGGATAACCACACCCCCATGTTGGTACCACAACAAGAAGCAGCATGGATTAGCCATGGTCAAATACCAATGGCTAAAACCGCCTCCCAGTATATAGCCTGCTGTAGACTACTGTCCTAATACCAGGAACTGCACCTGGCCTATGTCGGAATACATGAATATATCAAGCCCCCCCAAACCACATTATATTGCTTGACTGAAAATACCCAGACATACACCGGGAGCATTATACTAGCACCAACACAGTAGGAGAAAATTACCCAGATTCCATAAACCAAAATGCCCAGGAACAATGTACCACTCCCACAAGAGGGGTAAGCATACCGGATGTGATAATCAGCAACATGTGTACTGGATGGCAAGATGAGAAGTGTACCCCTCACTGGTAAGACCAGACCATAGATTAATCACACTGGATATACACATCCTGACCCCAGTCCCTGGCCAGAATACCACAGTGAAAAACATGTGTAAAGCATAGGTTGTAGCCCTCAAAACCGATGTTGAATCCACAAAAGTCCCTGTGCAAGTGCAGAATATGGGACACACCACAGAACATATTATACAGGCATTCCATGAACACAGCCAGGAATGCTTGGAGTATGCAATCACAAATAACAACAACACACAATGCCATACATACAGGCATCTGGCATGCTGGCCTCCAGCCATTACCAAACCATGCAAGAGAATGAGGAAGCTATCACATGATAGAGCAAACATAAAAAGGGAAGTAATCACTGACCAGTAGTATGGCAATAACATATGTCCACACATACAATCCACTAAGTCCAGCCACAACAAGTAGAATCTGTGAATCCAGAGGCAATGTGACACCAGTCCCAAGTACACAGACAACCACAACACCCCCCAATAAATACAAATATATGTGATAGATGCATCCATGTATCCAAACCAGAGGGCGAGCTCCACCAACTCAGTACTGTCAAAACTAGTCAGGAGGAGAAGGTAACCACATACACCACAAACCCAGTCCCACATAGACCTACCACAACTGTAAACCAAACACATAAACACAGACAAATATTCCCGGAGGCCTTAATTACAAACACACCACACAAACAGAAGCCTCCAAAGCAGATCACAAGCAACCACAACCTTCAAACATAGCACATGCAGCGAATAGTGCATAAAGCTGGTGTGCCAAACAGTCACAGGCCAGAAGGAGAAACAACATGCCTGATACAGTCGTAATAGGTGTCTGTATAGGCAGACACACTGCTGTCCCACTCACCAGACTGAACAAGGGAAAGGGTAGAGTAAGCTGCCTGTAGGCTGCTACAAAATGCCACATAACACAAGTACGCAGGTCACCCCAAAGCAAGCAGAAATATGATGCACTCAATGTCCATGCTGGTGTGAATTACCTGAGATGTACCTCCCTGGTCAACATCAAAAGAGACATGGATGGTCCCTCTGAGTATGTACCCCAGGGCGGTATGACACTGGCTGTGTGCAGCATCCAGCCCTCACCAAGAATGATGCCACAGTACAAACACAGAATGCTCATGTTTAACAGCTGGCACAGTTACAGCTGTCAGTCCAAGAGGGTCTAATGTGTGTCTGCTTGAGATATCAAGCATGACAAGCCATGCTGCTGTTCTAGGGATGGCTTGCAGCTGTTACCCGTGTGCGTCTGGATACTGGATAAGGCCTTTGCTGCCTCCATAGAGCCGTATGTAGGCAAGGCCAAAAAGACTACTCACCACCCTAGAAAACATAAGTGGTAGGAAACATAAGGGTAATGCTGACCAATGCCAGATGTGTAAACTGCAATATGCATGCCCCTGAGGCACTTCCCATTATGGAGAACATTGATGTCTGTGCAGTGACAGAAGCCTGCTGCAAGCCTAGTGATAGCACACCAGCACTACTAGGTTATACCACATATCATGTGTTATGGCCCCAACACCTGCACCAAAACATCAAAGGAGGGGAGTATCCATATGCAGCACAGACACCCATATTGCCAGGTAACTGACAATGCACAAAGCAGCGGAGACCACCCATGTGCACATAACTGTAGTCAAAACTGCTGTACAGTCTGTAGCATGCGACAGACCACACTCTCACACACAAGAACTCCACCCAGACATCCGAAGACACTGGACAGTATGAATGTCCCACCAAATACCAGACAAGGTACACACAAATTACCACATAGGTGTCAAACCATTATGTATGCAAGGAGTAATCAGGGACCTAGGGACACAGGTTGACATTAATCTGTCATGTGACACCCACAATGCCAACGTGGCTATGAAGATTGTTGATACTGGACACCGTATCATGAAAGGATTCACATCAACATCAACAGAGGTCACTGTGCCGCTGTACTGTTCCCTTATCAGACCCATAATCTAGTACAATGACTCATATGGGATGTACCGTACGTGACACCTGCAGCGGTTCGGAAGACCTCATAGTTACCCCACCAACAGGATAAAGGGTGTGAAATATATGTCATATGCTGCCTGGCTGTAGACACCCCAGCTGACTGCAGTCACACACTGCCTACACAGAGGCATTGTATGTCTGTTGTACAAGGCCATGTCCAACACAGGAGTAATGGACATGCTAGACCACAGGAAATCAAAGCCATTGGAGCTGTGAGAGTCACAGATGTCAGCCTCAACACATAATGAAATAAGATGTGCTGGAGGGACAGATACATAACCCAGAGGCTCAAAAACAGGATCCCAATCCATGGTAGGCAAAGCCCCTCACTGACACCCCTCAACAGGAATATTGCTAAGTGGATGGATGACCGTACATGTATACTGGGGGTCCTCACTGTGTCATGACCAGACAGAGGCACAGTGAAGAACTTCATAAATGGCCATAATTGAACATAGCAAGGGGTGGCGAAAGACACACACACTCTGGCTAGGCTTACTAATGGCCTAGGGTGTATAGCCTAGTATGAACCCATGAACCTATGAAGATACAAAACGTACAGGACACTAAGGATAATCACAAGGCTTACCCAACTGATGGTAGGAACCATGTTGGGCATCCACAGATATGATCCGAATTTGACAGATATTACAAACAACATACCAAACACACACACATATTGCTAACATACAACCTGTCAGGTGTAGTGCAAACACCCGAGTGCAAAATACCTATCCCAGCAGACTGATGGTCCCCTGACATTGCAGATGCTGAGGTAACAGCCATCATCTGCAAAGCAGAACACACAGCAGCAAAGGTATGTGATGGTGTCCTGTGCTGAGGCCAACATGGACTCCAAGAATAATGGAATGCCAAATCACACTACTGCCCAATGTCAGCCTTACCACAGGATATGTCCCCAAAGAGCAGTGTACAACAACAGTGGTCCATCACAACCAAGGTGTTGCCTGAATGGATACTCCAAACTACCACCCCAGGATCCTGACAAGCTTGTTCTGCACAGCTATGGAAAGGATCAGTATGTACCGCAGACAGAAGGCTATTGTGGACCTACTGATACTGGACCCTACACAGTGTGGCTGTTGTAACTGCATAACCTGCCCCTAAACATGTCTGACCCATTTGAAGCAGTCATTAAGGTAATTGATGAGGGCAATGTGGTCCACACAGCGTAGCTGGACCGTGCACATGATTCTAGACAATACCGTACGAGTTCAGTATGGATATGTTCAGCAGCTTAAATATATACCCCTATGTCAGTAGAGGGGTTGCAAACCAGACCAAGGACAGAACTGACATGGTCAGACATGCCGCATCCATGTCAGACTACAAAGCGGATATGAGTGGCATCCCACAAGGCATGGTCTTGGCCCCCCCCACCCCCGTTCTGTATATATGTCCCATAGGTATAGGCCAACATGGAAGGACTGTGACTGAACATGTATGCAGAGGAGTACAAACAGCCCACCAAATCTGACCCCCAGCTGACACAAGCAACCCACAAAAGGGCCACCTACAAACAGACAACTGTAGCCATAGCCATGTCAGCAAGCTAATTGCAGAACTGTGTATAGACAA
Source organism: Protopterus annectens (assembly GCF_019279795.1). NCBI lineage: Eukaryota > Metazoa > Chordata > Ceratodontiformes > Protopteridae > Protopterus > Protopterus annectens. The sequence continues at coordinate 1,814,088,719 of NC_056735.1, forward strand.
CCACCGTGGATATACAGTAAGTGCCCACAAATTACCACACAGGTGTTAACCCATGAGGTACCTAACATGTAATGTGAGACCTGGGTACAAAAGGTGATAAATATCCTGCACTGGACAAACATGTGGCTGTAGTGTTCGCAGAAACATGTACCATATACCCACCCAAACATGAAGGTTGGCAGATGTAGATAAGGGGAACTCAATGTGGCTCTGCAGCCATCCTCCATCAGCGTCACAACTGACTACAATAGCCCCTGTGGGATATACCACAGCAGACACCTCCATCAACTGTAAAGTCCACAACAGTACCCCACCAGGGGTAGCAAAGAGCATGAACAGATGCCATGTGTTGCCTGAGTAAACAAACTGCAGCCCCACACACCGCCATCCTTCCCAGCTACAGGAAAGCTGTGCCTGATGTATGAAGCCATGTCCAACCTGGAATGAATGAACATGTTGCACCTTGTACAATCTGAATGGCAGTGAGCTATGCACATGAGAGACCTGAACCCCAGCACTGACATACATAGGACAAGCTGTACAGAATGATCCATAACACAGAAGGCACCCCCACTCTTCAGTAAACTCCTGGTACAGGTCAGCCAGAGAGCCACATATCGACACCCCTCAAGAGGAATCCTGATGAGTGTATGGGAGATGGTAGGCTAACCCTGGGTATCACTGTTATGTCAGAGGTAGACGGAGGCACAGTATACTAACCATGACATATGTCATGGCAAACTCCAGTTACAATGTGTGTCGAAGGACAAACACACCCTGTGACTAGCATCAGAAATGGCCTAGGGAACATCGCTAGTGTTTGCCAATGTCCACCCATGTTGTGGAATACACTAGCAATGTTGGACGAGCCTGTTGTAGGTAGTCCATATCTGAACATATTGCAACATGGTCATATGTGCACAAGTGGCCCCTACACAGTCTGTTGTGCTCACTATGAAGATGTCAAGCAGTCATAGGACTAAAGCACAGGATACTGTCCACCACAGTGAAAGTACTGAACCAGTACACTATACGGTACTACAGTGTTAGGTCATTATGAAAGTATGTTGAGAACTGTCTGCAAAGTATCCCATGCAATCCCTGCAGGCACAGTATAATCCCTGTTGTGGCAGACACGAAGCAGTTGGCCAGTTAGTACACAACATGACACCCAACACACAACCATAAGCGTGAGATATTGTTGAAGTTCACACACACCCAAATATGTGGTGGACTTCAGAGTGCAACATATGGAAAGCTCACACTGGGCATGCTCGCACACTTTGATAAATGAGGCATATGTCAGACAACATGCCATGGAAAAGCTGAACTGGGCATGCTCACACACTTAGGCCATATCTCCGTTTAGCAGTTGGCCACACATATCTGGTATTTGTACGTGTCAGTCCAGGAACCAACCACAACACAGCAATCAGCCCAGTGCACACAGTAAATGACTACAGAGACATAAGTGATATAGTGGATCGCCGTCATATGCAAACATCTTCCACAGATAACAAACCAAAAGGTTCCGAACCAGCAGGTGTAAAACTCCAAAGGTTTATTAGGAAATGTAAAAGTAAAGCGCTTTTCGTCTCCCTTAGTAGGAAGACTTCTTCAGACAAAGGAAAAAATCATGAAACACAATTTAAAACCCCAAAAAAAGGGGTGTGTGTTACAAAATTACAAACAGCTGCCTTAATTGAACCCACTGACATACCTTCACATTTAAAGTTGTATTACATTAAAAGCATAAATAAATGTCCACTTAGTGTAGACAGGGTGTCAAACATAAAAAAGTTTTCAAAAAAGAAACATGAACTAGATAAAAGTAACCAAGAATGTCATAGTGAAGATTCATGAACCTAATCAAGTGTAAATACTGTTTCATGATTTTTTCCTTTGTCTGAAGAAGTCTTCCTACTAAGGGAGACGAAAAGCGCTTTACTTTTACATTTCCTAATAAACCTTTGGAGTTTTACACCTGCTGGTTCGGAACCTTTTGGTTTGTTTTTTGACAGTTTGTTTTTCTTCAGTTTTGGAATCTTCCACAGATACACAAGTTGGTCATAGGAACAGGGAATGCTATGGCAATAAAGACCTGCAAACAGTAGAACAGCACAACAAATATTGTGCATCCAACAATTGAACATATGGGTGTAGAGGTCAATACTAGGCTTGTTGCCCTAGGGAATGACAGCTCAGCCAGAGTGTGCTTGGCATCTGCATCCCCAGGATAGTAGGCTACTGTGCCACTGTAAAGTAGGTCACAGAAGGCAACATGTGAGGCTAGTGAGCTGTGCCTCTGTCAAGCAGGGGCACCGTGGAGGTCCCAGGGATTGAATGTGCTAAGCCACAGCCATGTTGTCGGTGTGTGCTGTGAGAGGGTTGCTGAGGATCTCTGACAGTAGGTGTCCATCAATAACAGACTGAGGGGAGCCCTATCTGCATTCTCTGGATGATTCCACTGTCAACACTGTGTTGTAATGAGTATGTGTGAATGAAGTGCCATGCCGGAACTGTTCACAGATGTCCTCCCTCTGTGGGCTACAGCTCTGCAATGTATTAGGTCACTCTGTCTGTTGTACGGTGCATATATGGCTGGTGTACAGCTGACAGGTGTCTTGTTGTGGAGCAGTCATGGGTATATGTGGGATAGCATGACCAATGCAAACCGTACACATGCTCATAGAATGCAATTGTCAAGGATTATGCTGAGTGGCCAGTATAGTCCTCCAGCATGGGTCCTCTGAAGTCGTCCACCCCAGTCTACACAAGTGTAGAGTCTGCTTGTGCTAAATACAGTTTGTGTGCAGTGACAACCTTGCCTGGGGTGGAGATGGGATATGGATGTCCAGGGAAAGGTGGGTATGGTCAGATATCAACAATAGTGGTCTACCTCTGGTGTGGAACAGTGAGTACCCACGTTGCAGATGGACAGGTGCAATATGTATTCCCCCATGTGGCTGTGGTGTGTGGTTCTGCCATAGCACATGGACCCACAAATTGTACTGGCTGTAGGGTAAAGTGGTAGAGGCCTGAGTAGTTCTCACACACAATATGCCTGTACCTGATGTTAACAACTGGAATGGTGTATGTGAACACCTGCATATCCTGGCACTGTTCCCAGGGAATGTAAGTGTGTGTCCTGGATGTGGGTGTGGTGTTCTGGACTGGTTGTGTTGTGTGTTACAGGTCCTGTGGTCCCAAAGCATGGTATAGAACATAACCTGCCAGTGCGATGTGCATATCTGACCCTGACGTAGGTGGCTGCAAATGCATATATATGCTATCCCCCACCTGACAGGTAGTACTACATGTACATACCTCTGTAGAAATAAAGATGTCAGCAGCCTATAAATACTACAGGTGCAGAACAGATGCCCAGTAATTCGGATAGTGCGCTCTGCTAATGAGTCTCCCTCCAGTGTCGTAATATAGTTAGGTAGGGGTTCGAATCCTGCAAATGCTCAGTGTGTGTGTGTCTGTGTGAGTGGGGTTTGTGTGTGTGAGAGGGAAATGTCCCTTTTGGCAACTGGGAAAACACACTACAGGATGCACATTCCCCTTTCTAAACACTGATGATGTCAGCACCCTATAAGTACAGCAGGAGAAGGGAAACCTCCCAGTAATGTGAATGGCGCTCTCCGATAATGCGTCCGTCTCGAGTGTCATACCATAGTTAGGTAGGGATTTGAATCCTGTACATGCTCAGTGTGTGTGGAGGGGGTTAGTGTGTGTTTAAGACTGTTTGAAAGAAGTATCCCTTTTGCCAACTAGGAGAATACACTACAGGATGCACATTCACCTTTCTAAACACTGATGATGTCAGCACCCTATAAGTACAACAGGAGAAGGGAAACCACTCAGTAATGCAAATAGCGCGCTCCGCTAATGCGTCCGTCTTGAGTGTCATAACATAGGTAGGGTTTTGAATCCTGTACATGCTCAGTGTGTGTGGAGGGGGTTAGTGTGTGTTCAAGACTGTTTGAAAGAAGTATCCCTTTTGCCAACTAGGAGAATACACTGCAGGATGCACCTTCCCCTTTCTAAACACTGATGATGTCAGCACCCTATAAGTACAGCAGGAGAAAGAAAGCCTCCCAGTAATGCGAATAGCGCGCTTCGCTAATGCGTCCATCTCGAGTGTCATAACATTATTAGGTAGTGGTTTGAATCCTGCAACAGCA
>NC_056735.1:1814093408-1814176187 GCF_019279795.1 Protopterus annectens
TATACAAAATTTGGATTGAGGACAAGGCCTTTTTACTGGAAGGCAATTCAGACACAGGAGGGTCTGTACACATGGGGATTTGAAGGCCAGGCATGGCGGAGTACATCATGAATTTCTTACACACTTTTTAGGCACAGACTCATTCTGCAGAAAACTGCAAGCTCTCTTAAAAAAACATTCTCTTATGCTTAGAGCAATGGAGGGAAGGTAGTCATGTTGGGGACCTCGCCCTCCAAAAAACATATCCTGCTGATCTCAGGGGCAGCTGACGATTGCTCCTAATTGAATAAATCCCTAAATCTAGCCAGCATTTAGGAAAAAGAAAAAGTACAGTTTTGTACCTACCATAAATGTAGATGTTAGAGTGTTCACACTGCTGCAGTCAACACGCTTGGGTTATCCTGCAGTCAGGCAGTCCTGCAGTCTGCCAGAGTTTCAACGTCTTGGTACGGCGTCGGTTGCTATCGCTTCTTCCCTGACATCAGTGCGCCAGGGGTATACAAGAGGCATCAGACGCCATTTTCTTCAGTTTTTCTTGCCCCAGATGTTAGGTGCCCCTAAGTGGGTAGGCAATACATATTGCTAATAAAACATGTAAAAGGAATAAAAAGAATAACTTCAATTACAAGCAAATACACCACAAAGGTTGTACAGGATAGAAAAGGTATAGAAAAGTTCAGCTAGGTCAGAGGGGATGGAGGCAGAGTAACCTGGACTGCAGCAGTTTGAACACCAACATCTACATTTATGGTAGGTACAAAACTGTACTATGTTCATCATGTTACACTGCTGCAGTCATCACACTTGGGTTGAATCCCAAAGCTAAGGAAGGATGGTGGAACTAAACAGGATTTGGAGAGGCTAGTAGGCCCTGCAGAACTGCAGTGGCAAAGCCAGCTCTGGTTTTTGAGTATAGAGGTAAGTGATAGTGGTTGGTGAAGGTGTGCACTGAACTCCAAGTTGCAGCCTCCAAAATATCCTTGGTTGGTACCTCTCTGAAGAAGGCTGTTGATGTGGACACAATGCCCTATCCATTTTGAAATGGTCTGTTTTGAGACGGCCTTTCCTTGTGATCCTGTAGCATAGGATACAAAGAGCTGGTCAGATTTTCTGAAAGCCTTAGTTTTATCCAAGTAGTAACGTAATTGCCTGTGAAAGTCCAAAGAGTGTAGGAGCCTTTCCCCTTTGTTCTGGGGGTTTGGATAAAAGGTGGGCAAATGAATGGCTTGGTTTAGGGCCACACTGGATACCACCTTTGGCATAAAGGAAGAATTAGTTTGTAAAGAGACTCTGTCTTGATGAAAAATGATGAAAGGCTCCACCGCCATTAGGGCCTGTAGCTCTGAGACTCTTCAAGCTGAAGTTATTGCTAGCAGCAGGGCAGTTTTCCAGGATAGGAACTGTAGATCAGCTGTGAAAGCTGGTTCAAAGGGCGGTAGTGTAAGCTTTTCCAAAACAAAGTTGAGATCCCAAGTTGGTGTTGGTGCTCTCCGGGGCGATCTTATGTTCTTAGCCCCTCTGAGTAACTGTCTTAGTAATGGATGTGAAAATATAGGAGGATCCGTGTTGTATTGAGCTGAAATAGCGGAGGTGTGGATCTTAATAGATGAGAAGGAAAGTCCTTTGTGCAACATCTCAGTTAAATATTGAAGAATATGAGGAATATTTGGGACAAAGGGATTTTGGACTTTAGCCTGGTTCCAGGTGCAGAATCTTTTCCGTTTGTTTGAATAGACTTTCCTGGTGCTGGGCCTCTTGGCCTCCAGAATGACTTCCATCACAGCTTTAGAGAGAAGTGTTGATTGGTTTAGGCAATTTGCCATGCAGCCAGATTTAAAGTCTTGAGCTGGCTGTGTAGAATCAGATTGTTTTGCTGAGTGAGCAGGTGAGGAATTGGAGGTAAAATCCATGGTGGACCTCGAGCCATGTTCCTTAGTATTAGATACCAGTGTTGGCGTGGCCAGTCTGGAGCAATGAGTATCATTTGTGGCCTCTCTAATCTGGCTTTCAGCAGCACCTTTGCCAGAAGAGGCAGTGGAGAAAAGGCATACACTTGTCCATGTTTTCCAACTGAATGAGAGGGCGTCCACATTCCAAGCTAGTGTGTGGTATGTCCTTGTGCAGAATTTCTGTAATTGGTAGTTTTGGGGGGAAGCAAACCGATCTATGTCTGGGCTCCCCCATTTTTGAGTTATCATTGCGAATAGTTGTAGATCTAGTTTCCACTCATGAGAATCTAGGATGTTTCTGCTTGGATAGTCTGCCAATGTGTTTTTCTTTCCTGGCAGGAATTGTGCTTTTAGTTGGAACTTGGTAGGTCAGTGCTGTGTTCCACAAGGTCATTGCTGGTCTGCATAGGGGGTAGGAGTGTGTGCCCCCTTGCTTATGTACCACATCACTGTGGTGTTGTCCATCTTTATTATGAGTTGTCCTGGATGTAGGAGGTCCTTGAAAGCTGTTAGGGCATTTTGTACAGCTAGCATGTCTTTTTGATTGATATGTAGATGCCTTTGGTCTGCAGACCATTTGCCCTGAATACACTGTCCTGCCATGTGCGCTCCCCAGGCATAATCCGATGCATCTGTTATAGTTTTCCTGGCTGTGGGTAAGGTAAAACTGACCCTTATTGAGGTGACATGCCTGAGCCCACCACAGAAACTCCTGTTGAATGCAGGGAATGAGTGGAATTATTGTTTCCAAGCTGTGGCTGTGTTGAGTCCATACGCTTTTCAGATACCACTGTAATTTCCTCATATGCAGTTTTGCAAATGGTATTAGTAGTATGCAAGATTCCATGAATCCCAAGGCCTGCAGAATTTTTCTTGCAGGGAGTTGGGTCTTTGTTGCCATCATTTTGAAGTATCGAGTCAGCTGTCCTTGCTTGTCTGGCGTGAGATAAGCCATCTGGGCCATTGTATTTAAGCTGGCACCCAGGAATATTATGTCTTGCGAGGGCACTAGTTTTGACCTCTTTTCGTTTACTGTGTACCCTAGGCAACTTAGTAGGTTTTTGACAAACGCCAGATGCTTTAATAGAATGTCCTTGCTTTCTGCTTGAATAAGGCAGTCGCCCAGGTATGGATATATTTGAATCCCTCTTTGTCTGCAGTATGCAATTACTGGTGACAGGCATTTTGCAAAGACCCTGGGCGCAGTAGATAAGCCAAAGGGCAGTGCAGAGAATTGGTAATGGGTTGAACCCGCTATAAAATCGGAGGTATCTTCTGCAATTTTGTCTGATAGGGACATGCAGGTATGCCTCCTTGAGGTCCAACGCTACTAGCCAAGCCTTCTTGCCCGGCATGGGAAGTTGTTGCTGTAGTGTTAGCATCTTGAATTTGGTTACTTCCAAATATGCGTTTAGAATTGAGAGGTCCAGAATGGGTCTCCAGGCTTTATCCTTTCAGGGAACTAGAAAGAGTCTTGAGTAAAATCCTTGTCCTTGCTCCTGTGCAGGAACCTGTTGAATGGCTCTCATGTCCATGAGAGTTGAAATTTGCTTTTGAGCCTCTGCCCATTGATTTGGTGGCAGGTTTGGCATTCCTTTTATCCTTGGCAAAGTGTGAAAGTGGAATCTGTATCCTTGAGATACAATATTTAGGACCCATTTGACTTTTGTGATGATGTGCCAGTTGTCTGCCAAAAAGTGCTACTTTTCCCCCCAAGGGAGCTGCCAAGAGGGCTTTGCTTGGTAGTCTGAGGGGTAAGTCATTGTGTTTGTCTTCTGGTAGTTTGAGACCTGTCTTCTTTTTGGGTTGTGGCACCCCACTGTCGAGGCTGTTAAGAGCCTTGTGACTGGCCTCTGCCCCTTGGGTGTCTGTATCTGTCCCTCTGTGGTCTGGCAGAAGCTGGAAAGGACCAGTTTTTGGTTGGCCAATTTCTGCTGAAACGAGGGAGTTGAACCTGTAAAAAATCCTTGACCGTCTGCATAGGTTTTGCCTTCTCCTCCATTTTCCTTTAAAACCTCTTCTGCTTTTACACCATATAAAAGCATCCTGCTGTAAAAGGTACACCCAATAACTTTGCTTTAACATGATCAGGGAAAGTTTGTTCTTTTAACCAAGCATGCCTACGTATGACAGACCCTGTCACTGCTGCTCTACAAGAAGCTTCCAATGAATCAAATCCACATTGCAAAGTATGTTTTCCCACTTTTTCAGCTGCATGCAACAAATCCTGCATTTCCTTGTAATCAGGCTGTTCTGTATGTGTGAGCATTTTTTGTTTTAATTGAGAAAGCAAATATTGTTGATATTTCAGCATGTGAAACTGACAATTTAAGGCTCTCATAGCTAGAGTAGCTGAGGTATATACTTTCTTTCCCCATCTGTCTAGTGCTCTAGAATCCCTTTCAAAGGGCACAGGATTTTTAGAAATAGAGGCCTTAGCCCCTTAGGGACCCTGGGAAATGGTTTCTGGGTCAGCAACAGGGCTTTTATATAGGAATGTGCGAGTCAGGGACTCTGTAGCATCTGTTTGGTTTGGCTGGAGCAGGAGGTAGTTAATCTGGGTTAAGGCTAGATTCTGAATAAACACCATCCACAATGTCTAACACGGGTGGAATAGCAAGTGGTCTGTGCTGGGGTAGTAAAAGGAACTCTCGGAGCCTTTTCTTAGAAACAGAGTAATCATGGCCTTCCCAGTGGAAATTTCCCACATGGTATGTAAGGTTTCCCCAAAAGAGTAGTCTTCTGAGGGAGATGCTGAAGGGATAGACTCTTCAGCATCAGAGTCTTCATAAGGGGGAAAGGAATATTTCTGTTCCTCTGAAGAGTCTGAGGAAATTGAAACCTGGTCAGAGGAAGAGTAGTCCTCCTCCTGTCTTGGCCTTTTATCAGGAGGGGGATGGGAACCCCCTGATTAGGGTAATTAGGTCTTCAGCCATCTTAAGCATCTGTTTCTTAGGCATGGGGCCTTGTACTGCAGACTGCTACACAGTCTTTGTTTTTAAAGGAGTTTTCAGCTTTGCATAGGATTTAATAGTGAGTGTAGTCTGTCTGAAGACACCTTCTATAACTGAAGGCGTTTCAACTGCACCGGAATCTCCTTCAGGCATGGAGTCGGAAGGGCCTAAAGGTAAAGGTAGTGGAGGCCTAGCAATCTCCACATGGGAATCTGAGGTCTCCTGAAGTTCTAAATTAGCAGTCGTCAGGGGCTGCATAGGTGCCTCACTGAAAACCGGAGAACCGGCGACTGGCCTAGCAGAGGCCTATGAGTCTGGTTTGGGTCTCGGCTGCCTGTCCTTATCTTTGCGGTTTTTTTTTTTTTACACATTCCAGTAGTCGGTTACTCAGATAGCATGGTATAATTAAATTTCCTACCAAAATAATGTCGGGCAAAATCAAACCGACGTTTAACAGTTCGTTTATTAAACCTAGCACAAAACTGACAACCTGTGACGTCGTGGTCTGGGCCTAGGCAAGGAATTCAATAAGAATGAAAGTCCTTATGAGGTATTAGCTTCCCACAAGAAATGTAATTGTTAACTTTTTCAGACATCGGACTGAGGCAACCCCAACGGGGTACTTAGCTTTACTGAAGACTTCGGTCAGAAATTCGGTTTGAAAATTAAAGGAGTCGGCCAACTGGTACTTGCGAACTGCTTCTGGCAGCGCGCGGCAAGAAAGACGTAAGAAAATGGCGTTGGATGCTTCATATACCCCTGGCGCACTGATGTCAGGGAAGAAACAACAGCAACCGACGCCGGACAAAGACTTTGGAACTTTGGCCGACTGCGGGACCGGATAACCCAAGCGTGATGACTGCAGCAGTGTAAAACAATGAACATCATAGGTTCGAGTTTTTGAACCAGTTTTTCCTCATAGGAAACTGACTGGTCAATCTGACACTTCTGAAACCTCTCATACCCATTGCTACTGAGAAGCCTACTGAACTCCTTCCTCTGTCTTGCCCACAGCAGGGCTAGGATGAAAGTCATCATTTTTTGCCATATCTATCACAACAGCCATCAGTTTCAAGACCCGTGTGATCAGACTTTTTTTCCTTCTGGGCAATTTTGGGCAACGGCCTCTCAGATTTAGAGTACTCGCACTAAACATTTTGCAAGCTCTTCTTAACCCTGTTCCTGCAGACAGCAGGCATTCTATTAACTGCTGCTATGAGGTAGAGCAGCTGTCACTGGGTCCATTCTTTTAGATTCTCATGGCTTAAACTACAGCCTTTATAGAAGGATATTCAAGCTCAGCTTCTAAATTCCCCCTGGACAGGCAAAAGCTTTTTGTTTGTGGACACAGAAATTTTTCAAGTCACTGCAGGAGAAAGGTAAAGCCATGCAAGAGTTTAGGCAAATCTCCTTTTTCGTGAAACACTTCCAAAGAATCTACCCTACCAAGGCTAGGAGCAAAAAAACACTCTAAAAAGGATACAAAAAGTATAAAAGGATATTTTTAGGACAAATCTAAGCAGGATTCCGAGACTACTTAAACCAGCCTCCTTATGACTTTCAGCCTTTACCCGCTTCACCAACTTGGCTATTACCAGATTCTCTCGTCTCAAATCAGTCTCTATCCTTCACAGCAAGGCAGTCTGGCAATACTTAAAGGTGCTCAGTGCAACGACTTAACAGGAGTGCCCTTCATTCAACACTAGGTCCATGACAGAACAAGGTAAGATGATGACTGAATCTGAAGTCTGATATTTCATCATCGTTTTGCCAGGTCTGAGAGTCAGTCTCTTGGACCTTGTGTCACTATCACCCCCTTTTCATTAAATAGTGAGGGATTTAACTTGTGTCCATATACTTAAAGAGATGCCTCCAATATAGACCTTGGAAAGCACCTAGTGGAATTCCCTACTGTGTCTACACCTTCTCCCACTGTTTCTCTGCAACATATGAACCTGCTTTTTGAACAGCCCTCCCAGCTATTCATACCATTAAAAGTGGCAGCGGTCACCCCCCGAGCTCAGGAGGACTTGCTGGCAGTGTAAAGAAAGCTTCCCTGGGTTTTCTTTAGAGCCAGCTCTAAATGTATGGATGGTCATCAGTCTTGACTCTTGGTGAGGTCCGCCTTAGTGGGTGCAGGAGAAGAAACTGGGGGATATGGCCTGAAGCAAGGTGCCCCACTGGTTGCAGCTGGATACAGGGAGTTCTGTCTTTCCATCCTATCTCCAAATCTAAAAAGTTCTTGCCAGACAGCTTTAAAGTCACTTCCTTGGTATTCATTCAAGGTGGCCCTGGATACTTGCATGTTCGTCAGCTACTTGATATATGATGGAATCTGCACACAAGTTGATGCCATTTTAAGGACCTCTGCTAGCATCCCTTTGCTCCAGTGCCACTACTCAACTTTTTCCATGATTGCTGGAACTCTAACATCCAATTCTAAGAAAAAGTACAGTTTTGTACCCACCATAAATGTAGATGTTCGAAGATCCACATTGCTGCAGTCCTTACACTTGGGTAGTCCGCTGTCCTCGGTCGGCCCGAATATCAAAGTATAAGGCTGACGTCGGTCAAGGCGCATTTGACTGACATCAGGACGTCAGGGTACAAATGCGCATGACCGACGTCATATCCTCAGTCTTTTCTTGCCCCAGATGTCAGAAGACACTAAAAATAAAGGTCAAAACCAAAAGACAGCAAACAAACAACCAACCACCCTTGCACTAATAATATGTACAATATATACAATATACACAATATTTACAACCCAACCTACACAACCACCTCTAACCACAGAGGGGAAGGAGGGAGGGTAAATTGGACTGCAGCAATGTGGATCTTCGAACATCTACATTTATGGTAGGTACAAAACTGTACTATGTTCTTCATCTCACATTGCTGCAGTCCTTACACTTGGGTAGAATCCCAAAGCAGAGGTAAGGGAGGATGGCCAAACTATAAGGAAGCAGGAGCTGCCAAAATGCCCTGCAAAACAGCAGTGGCAAAACCAGCCCTGGATTTAGAGTAAAGTGGTAGGTGATAATGCCTAGAGAAAGTATGCACTGAACTCCAAGTAGCTGCCTCCAAAATATCCTTGGTTGCCACTCCCTCAAAAAGCTGTCGGTGGCAGTAGCCCTAGTGGAATGAGGCCTAATCCCAGCTGGAATCTCCTTGCCATGATGGGAATAACAGAAAGCAATGCAAAACCCAATCCACTTAGAAATAGTTTGTTTTGACACAGGCTTGCCCTGAGAACTCAAAGCAAAAGAAACAAATAACTGCTGAGACTGCCTGAACCCTTTAGTTCTGTCCAAATAATATCGCAACTGCCTGTGTACATCTAAAGTGTGCAAAATCTTTTCCCCTTTATTTTGGGGATTTGCATAAAAAGTAGGCAAATGAATAGTTTGGTTTAAAGCCACACTAGAAACCACTTTAGGCATAAAGGAAGGATTAGTACGTAAAGATACCCTATCCTTATGGAAAATTAAGAAAGGCTCAACCGCCATAAGGGCCTGCAATTCAGAAACCCTTCTTGCAGAGGTAATGGCCAACAAAAAGGCAGTCTTCCATGATAATATTTCAACTCGGTAGTAGCTGCAGGCTCAAAAGGTTGTAGAGTGAGTTTCTTCAACACAAAATTGAGATCCCAAGCAGGAGTAGGAGCTCTACGTGGGGGTCTTATATTCTTTGCCCCTCTAAGAAATTGCTTGAACAAAGGATGAGAAAACAATGGTGGGTCACAGTCATAGTGAGCTGAAATTGCTGCAGCATGAACCTTAATAGAAGAGAAGGCCAAACCTTTGTCCAGTAACTCAGTAAGATATTGAAGAGCCACACTTAAATTAGGCTCAGAAACATCCAAATCCTTTGCTGCACTCCAAAATAAAAATCTCTTCCATTTATCTGCGTACACTTTCCTTGTACTAGGCCTTCTAGCTTCCAAAATCACATTCAAAACTTGTTGTGGAAGTTGAGACCCTCTATGGCTCAAAACAGAATATGCCAGGCCGTTAGGTGAAGAGAGTGAAGTTTGACATTGAGCAAATGACTGTCCTCCTGGGACAACAGGTGTGGAATCGAAGGCAAAGGCCATGGAGGCTTCCGTACCAGACTTCTCAGTAATGGGTACCAGTGCTGTCGAGGCCAATCTGGAGCTATTAAAATCATCCTTGGCTTGTCCTGTCTGACCTTTAGAAGTACCTTTGGGAGGAGAGGCAGTGGTGGAAAGGCATACACATGAAGATTGCTCCAATTAAAAGAAAGAGCATCCACCTTCCAAGCTGTGGGATGAAACCTTTTCGTGCAAAACTTTGGCAGCTGATGGTTTAGTGGAGAAGCGAACAGATCTATGTCTGGAGTTCCCCATGACACTGTCAATTTCTGAAATACATGAGGATCCAATTTCCACTCGTGGGGATCCATAATTCGACTGCTCAACACATCTGCTAAGGAGTTCTGTGCTCCCGGCAGAAACCTTGCCTGAAGATTGAGCTGTAAACTGAGAGCAGTCTCCCACAAAATCATTGCTTGCCTGCATAGAGGATAAGAATGTGTTCCCCCTTGCTTGTTGATGTACCACATGACAGTTGTGTTGTCTGTTAGAATCAACACCTGCCCTGGAAGAAGTAAATCCTTGAAAGCTATTAATGCAAACTGGACTGCTAACATCTCCTTCAAGTTGATATGTAGATGTTGTAGTCTGGCAGGCCACTTGTCTTGTATCCACTTTCCATTTAGATGAGCTCCCCAAGCTTTGTCTGAGGCATCTGTCGTTAAAATCTGACTCGCCTCTGGCCGGGTCACAGAGAGTCCCTTGTTTAGGTGACATTCCTGAGCCCACCACAAAAATTCCTTTTGAATGCAAGGTATTATTTGAATGACAGTGTCCAGATCCTGGCAGTGCTGTGTCCATACATTTTGAGATACCATTGCAGCTTCCTCATATGCAGTTTGGCATTGGGAAGCACCAGAATACAAGATGCCATGAACCCTAAGGCTTGAAGGACTGTCCTTGCAGTCAGCCCGGACTGATGAGATAGTTGATGGAAGTAAAGGGAAAGATTCTTTTGTTTGTCCGGGGTCAAAAGGCCATCTGGGATGCTGTATTCAGTCTTACACCCAGAAAGCACATGTCCTGAGAGGGTACTAGACTGGACTTTATTTCGTTCACAGAATACCCCAGGCATCTTAGCACTGCTATCACATATTCCAAATGATGAAGAAGCTCGTCCCTTCCTTGAGCCAGAATCAGGCAATCATCCAAATAAGGATAGATCTGTATTCCTTTTAGCCTGAAGAAAGCTATCACTGGAGCCAGAACTTTCGTGAACACTCTGGCAGTAGATAAGCCAAAGGGCAATGCAGAGAACTGATAGTGAGAAGTCCCAGCTCGAAAACGCAGACACTTCCTGCAACTTAGTCTGATAGGAACATGAAGGTAAGCCTCCTTGAGATCCAACGTTACCATCCAATGATCTTTGCCCAGCAGAGGTAAAAGCTGTTGTAACGTCAACATTTTGAACTTGGGAATGTCCAGATAAGTGTTGAGGATAGATAAATCCAAAATTGGTCTCCACGTGTTCCCCTTCTTTGGTACTAGGAACAGGCGAGAATAAAATCCTAGGCCCACTTCTGGCATAGGGACCGGCTGTATGGCCCCTATTTGGAGTAACAGAGAAATTTGCTTGTGAGCCTCTATTCTTTGTTGAGGAGGAAAGTCTGGCATGCCTTTGAAAGGAGGCAAGGTATGGAAATAAAACCTGTAACCGTGGTGTATGATATCCAATACCCATCTGTCTTGGGTAATTAAACTCCAATTTTCTTTGAAAAGTGCCAACCTTCCTCCCAAAGGTGCTGCCAGACGAGAAGGCTCTGGCAGCTGAAAAGGTAGGTCATTGGGTCTGTTTACGAAATGACTGACCCCTGCCCTCACCCGAAGACTGTGCAGGAGAACTCCCTGTTCTAGGCCTGAAAGAGCCCTGAGCTCTGCCCCTACCACGTCTAGATCTACCCCTAGACTGGGAATCATAAGAAGGATACGTCCACCCCTTAGTAGGCCAATTTCTACTAAACCTTGGAGGCTGAACCTGCAAAAAATCTTTAACAGTCTGCATAGACTTAGCCTTGTCTTCCATTTTCTTTAAAACTGCCTCAACAGGAGAACCAAACAACACATCAGACTGTAAAGGAGCATCTAAAATCCTTGTTTTAACATGGTCAGATAAATTTTGATCCCTCAGCCAGGCGTGCCTGCGAAGAACTGACCCAGTGGCAGCCACCCTAGACGAGGCCTGTACAGCATCAAAACCACTTTGCAAAGAATGCTTACCCACCTGTTCAGAAACATGTACTAAATCTTGTAACTCTTTACAATCAATACCTTCCGCCAGAGCATCAAACTTAGACTTCAATTGTGAAAGGAGATAGTTTTGGTATTTCAACATGTGAAACTGGCAATTCAAAGCCCTCATAGCTAGAGTGGAAGAAGTATAAACTTTCTTTCCCCATCTATCCAAGGCCCTGGCCTCCTTATCTGCAGGAACCGGATTCTTGACAACAAAAGCCTCAACACCTTTAGGCCCCTGGCTAACAGTTTCTGGGTCTGCCCTAGGACTCTAAAAAGATACTTATGAGCTTCAGGCACCCTGTAATACCTATCCGGTTTAACAGGAGCAGGAGGCAAAGAATCAGGATTAAGAGAAGCCTCTGTAAAAACATCTTCCACTACATCCAAAACAGGAGGTATAGCCAAAGGCCTATGCTGGGGTAAAAACAAAAATTCCCTAAGCCTTTTCCTGGAATCAGAGAAGTCCTGACCTTCCCACTTAAAATGCTCCCTCATGGAATGAAGAGTTTCTGAAAAGAAAAATCCTCAGGAGGAGAAGCAGAAGGAGTAGAATCATCCACATCAGAATCAGAATAAGGAGAGTACTCCTGCAAGTCTTCAGAAGACTCTGAAACATCCGAAGCCTGCTCAAAACTCCTAGCTCAGGCTCCACCCTAGGTCTCTTATCAGGAGGGGCAAAGAACCCCTAATCAAAGTAATCAAATCTTCTGCCATTTTAAGCATATGCTTCTTGGGCACAGTTCCTGAAGAACTAGGGGTGACACCAACTGAAGCTAAACCTCCCCTGCCTCTGCGAGAAGCCGTGGGAACAGGAGGACAGGGCCTAACCACCCTAGGCAGGGGCGGCATAGTAACCTGAGAAGCCCCATCACCCTGACCTGCCTCCTGAGAGGCCACATCCTGCAATAATAAAGTCTCCCTGGGATCCCAAAGAAACCTCCGTGGAACCACCGCTCCACCGACACCTCTAAAGAACCGGCGTCCGATGCGGGTTCTTCTAGCCTAGGCTTAACTGCTTTGTCCTTGCGCTTCTTCGAGAAGTGGCGCCGGAGCATCCGACGGCATCTTATAATTGCACCGCTTCCAAGACTAACCTGGCACAATCTAATCTCCTCTTTATAGTGCGCTTATTGAATCTAGCACAAGAGCGACACCCAACAATGTCGTGCTCAGGCCCTAAACAAGGAATACACAAAGTATGATAGTCTCTATGCGGTATCTGTTTCCCACAAGAAATACAATTATTCACTTTTTCTGACATCCGGTAAACCACTGAGGCAAGAAAAAACTAAAATATTCCCCAACGGGGTACTTAGCCAACTTTGACTCGGTCTGAAACTCCGAAATCGAAAAATTTCAGAACGCCAACCGGCACTTGCAATACTGCTTCTGCATCGGACCATGCGGCAAAAAAGACTGAGGATATGACGTCGGTCATGCGCATTTGTACCCTGACGTCCTGATGTCAGTCAAATGCGCCTTGACCGACGTCAGCCTTATACTTTGATATTCGGGCCGACCGAGGACAGCGGACTACCCAAGTGTAAGGACTGCAGCAATGTGAGATGAAGAACATCTGCCTTTTGCAAGTGTACCCCCCTTTTATAGTGTTTTCCAGGCATGGGCCCTGCAGTTCTTCCCATTCACAACTTCAGCCTTGGAAAGGGACTTCAGTGGGGCAAGACTCCATATCTTTGGCATACATTCAGTGAGCCCTTCCCTTTCAAAGGACTTTCTCAAGACCCCCTCTGTTGGTCACACTTTCAGGTTAATGATCCCCTCCTCAAGAAGTCTGTCCATAACTGGAATAAGACAGCTGAGATGTCCAGGACTACTCCCCATTACCATCTGTGCATTTATCCTTAAGGTTACTGTCCGAGGCCTGGATGCATTTATATTCTGCCTTCACGCAAGCTGATTGATTTCTAATCCCTCAGAGGCAAGTGTTGACTACATACCCTAAAGTAGACTCCAAAGATCAGTTCCTTTCCATATTTCATTTTGATTAAACAGTTCAAGGCACCAGACAGGGTGAGCAAGGTGGCATTATCCTGTATTAAACTGAGGCTCATACCTCAGCTTTGTCACCTTTCAAGATTAAAGTCCGCAGTAATAGATCACACACTTGAAAAGCTTGTGTGTATAAAACTATTGTGAAGTCAAGAAGCTTCTCCATTTGGCTTCCATGTGGTCTGCTGTACCAACTGAGATGCCTATGGCTGAGCAGCAGGTTTAGTTAAGTTGCTGTGAAAAATAGGTGGCTTGGATTGCCTTTATTCATAGAGCAGGAGCTCTAATAGGTTGTTGTCTACGATCACCTACTGTTTGGAAAGCATTATCTTCGCCTTCTACAACTTGTCAAGGTCTTCCAAAAAAAAGGAGACTGGCATTGACCACTACAGAGTCTCTGTATAGTGCCCCTTCTGACCCATGCTGACTCTTAGGACCCTTCTAACTCGTTAGCCAAGAAAAATAAATCCTCTTGGTAGTGTTGTCTTCCCCAAGTCCCCAATTACTATTTAAGACTGCCAATGAGAGGTGTTCACCTTGGTTTAGATAACCATCTTAAAGAAACCACTAGACTGAAGGAGTGGTTACAGTGGAACACTTCTAAGGCTTTTAAGCCCTTCTATAGGATGTACTCCCATTTCAGAATCAATTATCCCCAAGAGCTGTTAGAAAAGGACCAATGAGAGCTGACACTAGGGTGAGACAATAGGGGCTGCGGCCCCAGGTGTAAGCTGTTGGGGGGGTCCAGCTGTACTGATGGTGCGCTATGTAGAACCAGAACTCATTTCTGCAAACTTTTAGTTTTCTATCGCCACAGTAAAATCTCTTGTAAGGCTGCGCTTATTTTGGATCTCTTCAGCTGCTGAACTTGGATAAGCAACACTTTTTGGTTTTATTTTCTCCCTCTGCTTCTGTCAGTGTTTGAAAAGTGTATTTTGCTGCTTTCACTATTTTCTGAAATGTTGTATAGGCTTGCTATTTATTAAAAGCTTCACTTCCAAGTTATTACAGTTTTGGCACCATTTTGTTAAACACACTACTAAAAAATATTCTCATAAGTTCATGCATTTTCCTTTGTCAGAAATTTATAATAACTTGGGTCTGAAATTAACCTTTTTTATAATTGGGGAGTTTTGGAGAATGTATTTTTGATTTTGTACTGTTACTGAACTGTCACTTTTTTCAGTGCAGAAGTAATAGTATCCCCACATTAACAGACTTCAGATTGCTATTTAGGAGAGAGAATAGTGGGACCTGTTTATTTTTTTACTGGGCTGCCAATGCAGCCATTATCTAATATTGCTCTGGCTAGTTTTAACTGTCCCCTGACTTGGTAAGACTCAAATAGGATATCCCCCACCCCCACCATCATCTACCCTTTTGCACCTAAAAAAACAATCTCAGCCATAACTTGCAGCTCTGGACTAGCCTTGTCCAGGCTACAGGATGACTCTCTGTGCCTCCAGGTTCCCTGGTGTGGTACAAGTACCACAACTGTGTGGGACATGAGGGTCAGACATGTCCGTCAAGTATGGGAGAACAAACTCTTTAGGTTGCAGGGGAAGTCAGGGGTATAGGATTTACCAGTGTGGATAACTTTCTCCCATGGGTTCCCCACTAATGTGCATGTTAACAAAAGGAATGTGGTGTAAAATCCTACCATAATCATAGATGTTCTTCTTTTCCATGTTGCAGTATTCACTAGTGGGTTTACCCTTCTTCCCATCAGCTTGTACGGCCAGGTTTCCAAAGCTTTTCCAGTCCCTGTTGGTGCAGGCGTCGGAAGTGTTGGCTGGTACATGGGCCATAAATGTGACATCTGTGTGCACCAGACCTCAGAACCAAAAAGCCCCAGACGGAGCCAGTCCTGACAGCATAGCCTGTAGGAACACAGGAGAGCAAGGGGGTGGAGGGAGGGAAGGAATACTGCAACATGGAAGAGAAGGACATCTATGGTTACAGTAAGACTTTACACAACTTTCCTACATCCTTATATTCCAATGTTGCAGTACTCACTAGTGGGAGAGTACAAAAGCTCACAGCTGGCTGGGGGGGTCTGAATGAGGATTCCAGGAACCCATGCAGGACAGCCCTGACAAATCCCGCACAGATGACCAGGTAGCAGCTTCCAGAATGGAGTTAGTAACTAGACCTTTAAAGAAGGCTCAAGAGGAAGCCATGGCCCCTTGTGAAATGGGCTCTGATGTTCTTTCCATGTAGAGTAACAAAAGGAGATGGCCCTAAGAATTCAAGAAGAAATGGTTAAGATTTCCCACAGCTTTCCCCAGAGCCCCAGGATGGAAGGAAACAAACAGCTGGTCTGAGCCGAGTATAGGCTTGGTCTTATGCAAGTAGAAACTAAGTTGCTTGTGTACATCCAGGGAGTAAAGGACTCTCTCAGTCTCCCTGAGGATTTGGAAAGAAGGTGGGCAGGTAGATAGCCTGATTTAGGGAGAGGTCATTAACCACCTTGGGAGTGAAGGAGGGCATAATCCTGAGGGTGACCCTGCCCATATGGAAAACTAGGAAGGGTGGAGTAGCCATGAGGGCCTGAAGCTCTGAGACCCTTCTGGCCGATGTCAAAGCTACTAGTAGTACTGTTTTCCAAGTGTAAAATTTCAAGTCAGCCTTGCCAGCTAGCTCAAAACGGTGGCAGAGTGCGTTTTTCCAGCACTTAATTAAGATCACAGGGAGGAGGAGTCTGTTTTCCAGGTGGTCTTAAGTGTAAAACACCTTTTAGGAAAAGCTTGGCTGGAAGTCTGGAAGCTAGTGGAGGCTCCATAGGCAGGCAGAAATGGCAGAGGTGTGCTTTTTAAGGAGTAAGACAAGCCTGTTTTTATCATGTAACGGGTAAGAGAATTAGGAGTAGGTCGCTGTCCAGCAGCTCTGTCTTTTCTGACACCAGACAGAAAAAAATCTCCATTTACAGATAGGATTTTCTTGTTTGGTTTCCTGGCCTCCTGTAGGACTGAGAGCACATCCTCGTTGTACGGGAGTCTGAAGGGAATCAGTATCCTATCAACCACATGGAGAGGTGCAGGGATCTCCACTGTGGGTGAATCTGTGTTCCCTGGTACTGTGCGAGTAGATCCACTGAGGGGGGGGGGTAACTTGTGACTGCCCTTGGATAAATGAAGATGTAGGGGGAACACCAACAAGAATTTTGGCGAGTCCTGCTTCATTTTCAGTAGGACTCATTTGATCAGAGGTAAGGGGGGAAAGCAGTACAGGAATTTCCCCTTCCAAGAAGTAGGGGGAACCAGTGCTGCCTTGGCCTAAAACTTGGGGGGGGGGGGGGTCACCAACAAGATTTTTGGCGAGTCCTGCTTCATTTTCAATAGGACTCTCTGGATCAGAGAGAAGGGGGATGTACAGGAATTTCCCTTTTCAAGACATTACGGCATCTATTTGATGAGCTTTCGGATCACGAGTTCTGGAGAAATAGCTCTGGAGTTGCCTGTTTGTGGAGGACCTAGAAATACCTCCCTTGACAGTACCCACTCATGACTGTCTGTGGAGGTTCGGCTTAAGGAGTCTGCCTGGCAACTGTGTTGGGACAGGAAGTAGGCTGCCTGGAGGGAAATCCCCTGGGAGACAGCTAGATCCCATACCTGTAGGACTAGTTTGCAGAGGAGATGTGACTTTGTCCCTCCTTGCCTGCTCAAGTACCACATCACTGTGGTGTTGTCTGTGAATATCTTCAAAATGCCTCGTCTGAGGAAAGGTAGAAAGGCCTGCAGAGCAAGAAGTATGGCTGACATTTCCTGGATGTTGATATGCCATTGTTTGTGTCCGTCTTTCCACAAACCTTGCACTGTTCTGGTGTTAAATTACCCCCCAGCCCTGATCTGAGGCGTTGTGTGTGCATGATCTGAAAGGGGGAGGGCAACTGTAGAGGGAGACCCAGGTTTAGGGTCAACCAGGGCCATCCACCACTCTAGCTCTTGGTGGATGCAAGGGAGAAGTGGGATTCTGAACTCTAAGGGGTGTGAGTCCTGGGCCCATACTGAACGAAGATATCATTGCATCCTTCTCCTGTGTAATCTTCCCAGTGGCAGCATGGGAATAGTGGCAGCCATGTGGCAGAGAAGTTTGAGGAATTCCCTCGCAGTCAGGGAAGATGAAAAAAAAGAGAGGGCAGAATGAAGGAGTTGGGTCAGGGAAAGCACTTTTTCCTGAGGTAGGAAGGCCATCCTGAGGTCTGTTCTGATTCTGCATCCTAGGAAGATGTCTTATGCAGGAGGTAGTTTGGATTTGGGGAACTTTATGAGGTACCATAGGGACTGCAGCAGGAGCAGAAGGTCCTTTGTGTGAGCAAGAAGGGTTTGTCTGTCTGCTGATTGAAAGACCAGGTCTAGGTATGGGAAAATTTGCTTACCTCTTGTTCTACAGTAAGCAATGACTGGAGCTAGGCATTTTGTTAATTCCCTTGGAACAGTGGAGAGTCCAAAGACCAAGGCACAGAACTGAAAATGCAAGGAGCCTGCTTTGAAACAGAGGAATTTTCTGGAGGACGGTTTTATGGAAATACGTAGATAGGCTTCTTTGATGTCCAGGTTCACCATGAAGGCCTAGGGAAGGATGAGGGGAAAGAATGGGTTTTAATAGTGACCCCTTCACAAACATGAGACACTGGTCGTGAGCATCTGTGGGGAATCTGGTGACCAGAGTTGCACTTGCCGAATATTAACAGACTACAGTAATTACAAAAGGACTGAAGATAATCCACAACGGGGTACTTATCTTAAAGCGAAACTGATCGATGTCCGAGAGTAAGAGGAACACCTGGCGTATGGGCTGGTGGTTGAAATGTTCTGAGGGCTGTAGGGCGCAGACGTCAAATTTATGGCCCACGTACCAGGCAACACGACAGATGTCTGACGCACCAACAGGGACTGGAAAGGCTTTGTAAACCTAGCCAAACAAGCTGATGGGAAGAAGGGTAAATCCACTAGTGAATACTGCAACACTAGAATAGAAGGACATAAAAAATCAAAGACAGAGACAGAAGACCCACCACGTTGAAGGGCAGCAGTTGCAACTGTTTTCACTTGAGCTAGTGCCTATAGCTGTATCTGTTCAAGCAACTTATTTACTGGGTACAAACCTGACAGTGCTCCCACCCCTGTTGAGCCACTCTCAAATACTTATTTTAAAGGGGATCCAGACAGAGGTTTCAGAATTCACATACATTATACTCACACAAATGTGCATGCAAACATACACACATACAAGTTTTGTATACAAGTGAAGTATCTCAAGACATGCATGAACACAGGCAGAAGCACGCACTCAAACACAAGCACGCGCACACACACAAATGCATGCACAAATGCATACAAATGCATCCACACACACACACAAACACATGCACTCATATGCACACACAGTGTTATATATACAGACGCACAGTATATGTATATACACATACCTCAAAAAGCAAGCAGTTCTCCAGTTTGATGCTCAGCTGAGATGCCTTGTGTGCGCCACCTGCATTTCTTCCCTGTGTTAGCACAGGTTTTCCCCAGAGTACTGCAGTTCCCTCCCACTTTCCAAAGACTTGCATTCTGTGAACTGGGCAGTCTAAACTGGCCATAGGTGTGAGTGTGCATGATGCAGTAGAGCTGCATGACTAGCCATCAAACAATGTCTCTAAGTAATGGTCACTGCTGATGTGATATGTTGACCTCCCCCATGTAAAATAATGGGGTAAAAGGAGTTTATGCCAATACATGTATATTCACTTGTGTGCAGGTAGGAGTGGCTACAAGTTTTATGAAGCTGCTAGTTATGAATAGAATTCTCCAATCTCAGAGTATTAAGATGCATCATGTACCGGCACAGTAAGACTCGTGTAATACATTTCGGCATTTCTCATTAACTGCCTAATTTTCTAATGAGTACAGCTTTAGGTAGTGTGCAAAGGATTTTTATGAATGCAGTTTGGGTGGCTTCAGAGTCTAGTTAGACTTTTTTGCATTTTATTACTTCAATGACTTCCTTTTTTCTGACTAGTAACTGTAGTTTATTATCTTGAAGCATTTTATTCCTTGGGCAGCAGATTTTAATTTGCAGTGTTTATGCTGTGTATGTTTTGTATACAAAACTTGTAAAAATGCTGGTTACATTAAAACATATCTGTGAGACAGGCGTCTCTCAGAGGATCCCCATCCAAGTGAAGCAAGAGTCCAACCCTAACTCTATTGAAGGGTAAATTCCACCTCAGAACAAAAACTTTTATTTTTAACACCTCAAAAGCACTATTTTTAGAGTTTTAATATGTTTTTCTAATAGTAACGTGTTCTTATTTTTCTTTAACCCACTTGCCCATTATTCATTCCAAGTATGCTTGATACAAGTCATCCTAGAGCAGGGGCGCCCAAAAGGAGGAGTTAGGGCCACAATCCAGCCCACCACAGCATTTATATGGCCCTTAGTATGTCCTACAACAAACTGCTTGGATGGACAGATACATGTTGGACATGGTAATATGGCCCATTAGCTGAAAAGGTAGGACAACCCAGTGCTAGACATAAGTAGTGGGGTCTTCCAATCCCACGGACATATAATGGGATTCTTATCAACCACTGCCAACTTGAACACCTTCTGTAACAGGACTGCTTTTATTTCTGTAATGACCCTCACTTATGTGCGTCTCAGAATTAGAAGTTATGTACTCACCATAACGTTCCATCTGAGTAGGTGTATTCATTTGTCTGCAACCTGTGGGTTATGGATCCGATATCGGATCCGAACCGGCATGGTTTACCAGCTATGGATCCAAGCTCTCAGCTCCTCCCCTCACCCATAATGCCCTGCTCTACCCTCATGACCTCAGATAGAGTTTGCCAACAGCAACACCACCCTGAAAAGGGTAACACAATATGCAGGAAACTGAAAGGCCAGGGGGATAGGAGGGCGGGATGGTTGCAGACAAATGAATACACCTACTCAGATGGAACGTTATGGTGAGTACATAACTTCTAAATCTGAAGTAGGAGATTCATTTGTCTGCAACCTGTGGGACAGAGTCCCCAGCTACCTGAATCTTGGGCGGCCATCATGGAAGGATATTCGAGCACGCTGAGCCAAATGATGCTCTACCCTAGATGCAAGATCCAACTTATAGTGGGAAATAAAAGTATGAGATGAAGCCCACGTGGCTGCTGCACAAATATCATCTAGAGGAATCCTAGCCTTAAAGGCTGCAGAGGTAGATACTGACCGGGTTGAATGGGCGGTACACCTCCGGTCGGGCCTTCCTGAAGCTTGATAAGCCAATAAGATACACTGTGAAATCCAGCGAGACAGAGAAACTTTAGAAATTGGCTTGCCCAAATTAAATTTAGCAAAGGAAATAAACAACTGGTCGGATTGCCTATGACCAGCCGTTCTGTTTAGATAAAATCTAAGTTGCCTGTGAACATCTAAGGAGTGAAGCTTGTATTCACCTTTGTTCTCATATTTAGGAAAGAAAACAGGGAATTTAATGGATTGATTAATGTTTGCTTCAGAAGCTACTTTAGGAAGAAAGGACGGGTTGGTCCTGAGGTAAACACGGTCCGGATGAAATACCAAGTAAGGAGGTTTAGCTGATAATGCTTGGAGCTCTGAAACTCTCTTGGCCGATGTAATGGCTACTAAAAAGGCTGTCTTGAAAGACAAGAATTTGAGATCCACCGTAGCTGGTTCGAGGTGGTCAAGGCCTGGAGAACTAAGGAGAGGTCCCAAGGAGGAACCGCTTGTTTCACAGGGGGCCTGAGAAGGAAAGTACCTTTAAGGAAAATTTTACACAACTTGGCTGACATAAGTGGACTAGAGTCATGACCAATGTGATAATGAGAAATTGCCACCAGTTGTACTTTGACTGTGGAACTGCTGGCACCATCGTTGAGAGGTTAGAAAGTCAAGCACTAAAGGGAGTGGAACCGTGAAGGGATTCAGGCCTTGCCGCTCCGCCCACAAAGAAAACCGCTTCCACTTGCTGCAGTAGACTTTCCTAGTGGACGGTTTATGAGCTGCCACCAGGATAGCCTTAACAGGGGACGAAATACCGGGAGTCCTGATCAAGAGTGGAACTGGAGCAGCCAAGTGGTCAGCTTCAGGTTTGTCCAGGTTCGGAGGAGATATGCAGGATGGGTGGGATATCCGATCCGGAATGGGATCTAGAATCCAAGGAGGATTCACCGAGTGAGACCTTAGAAAGGGGAACCAGATCTGTCGAGGCCAAAACGGAGCAATGAGAATCATTCTGCAACCCACCCGAGAGGCTTTCTGAAGAACTTGGAGCATCAGAGGCAAGGGTGGATAAGCGTACAGAAGACCGGGTGGCCAAGCATGCACCAGAGCGTCTCTTGGAGAACATCCTGGAGGGGGTATCAGAGCTAAAACTGTCGGCACTTTGTGTTTGAGGAGAGGCAAAAGATCGCATGAAGGAGTTCCCCACCGTGTGAATATGCTCCGCTACTTGAAAATTGAGAGACCACCTGTAAGGGGTCAGAATGGTGCGACTGAGCTTGTCCGCCAGGATGTTGGACCGACCGGAATGTGCGCTATATTAGAAAGCGGTTGGTGGAGATTGCCCATTCCCAAACTCTCATGGCTTCTCAAAGGGGGTAAGACCTTGTTCCCCCTTGCTTGTTGATGTACCAGACAACCGACACGTTGTCCGATTGAATCGCAATTGTTCCCAAGGGAAGAAAGTCCTGAAGTGCTAGCAACGCTAAGAGCACTGCTCTCATCTCTAGAACGATGATATGCAGAAAGGTCTCTGAATCGTTCCATGTGCCTTGGACGGTCCGGCCAAGAATGCCCCCACCCGAGGCGCCCGTGGTCACCGTGGGCGAGGGGAGAAGCACAATGCGGCCTCCGTGGAGATCCAGGGAGTGAATCCACCACAGGAGGGACCGTTTGCAAGCCTTGCTGATCGCAATGGGGTGATGCATAGGAAGAGCAAGGTAAGACCATTGTACTAAGAGTCCACTGGAGGATGCGCATATTGAGCCTGGCAAGAGGAAGAAGTGCTATAGCAGACGCCATGGACCCTAGAGCCCTCAGGACCAACTCCGCCGGAACAGAACTTGAGTGGAGAATGGCCCGCACCTGGAGCTGCAGATTTTGAACTCTGTCCGCAGTGAGGAAGGCTTTTAAACTCCTTGTGTCTAACCTGGCCCCTATAAAATCCAAGAGCTGTGTGGGCCAGGTTGGATTTCTTCAGATTTATTGTAATGCCCAGAAAGGGAGCAAGATGGAGAAAGGAGTCTCAAGGCCAATAGTAGTAGATGCCTTGTTGGGCGGTAAGAAGCCAGTCGTCCAGGTAGGGGAAGACCTGTACCCCTGAAGCCTCAGGTGGGCCGCTACCACTGCTAATACTTTGGTGAACACCCTGGGGCTGTGGTGAGACCAAAGGGAAGGACCCGAACTGGTAGTGACTGGCTCCCAGCCGAAGCGGAGGAACCTCCTGGGCGCCTGTCCATCAGGATGTGGTAGTACGATCTTTGAGGTCTATAGAGCACATCCAGTGATTTTTCTCCCAGAAGGGGAGAATAGATTGCAGAGTGACCATTCGAATTTTTCCTTGGGACTGCCAGATTCAAGAGAGAAAGGTCTAGAATTGGTCTTAGTTCCCCGCCTTTTGGCACTAAAAGAACCTGGATTAGAACCCTGATCCGATCTGGTCTGGGGGACGGGCTGGATGGCTCTTTTCTTTAGCAGATGGCCAATTTCTGCCAAAGTGGCCTCCCGCTGACCGGGTGGAACGCCTGGGAGGGACTTCAACTTTGGTAAGTGAAGAAAGGGATGCGTATCCTCTGGATACGATTTGGAGAACCCAGCGGTCTGATGTTATGGACTCCCATGCCGCTAGGTGCCCTGAACGCCCCGACTGCCTCCAGAGTGGAGCAGCCGGGCAACCCTCAGGGTTGCTGCGCGGGCCGCTCAGAGAAGGGTTCTCTGGACCCGAAGTTCCTGGGAGCCCTCTGCCTCTAGGGCGCGTCCTCCCTGTCCTCCTCTGCCACGGAAGGACTGGTTGTCCGGAGCAGGCTGGGATTGCTGCGACTTCGGAACCACATCTTCTTCTGACCCTTTTGGTTCCTAGAGTAGGGCCTCTGGGGTGCAGAGAAGCGGATTCCGACGGCAGACAGCTGCCTTCCGTCCTTCTCGCTCTGGGTCAAAGTGTCGCGAACGGTTTTGCCAAAGAGGGCAGAACCATCAAAGGGGCGTTAAACGACGCTTTGAAGGGCTCAGAAAATCGCGAGGACGGAGCCAGGCCTGACGTCTAGTGACTAGGCCTGCCCCTGCGGCTCTAGCGGTGCCTTCCGTAGCATGGAAAAGTAGTCGCATAGAGGTATTAGTAACTGATCTAAGAGTGGCCATGCGGGTGGAGTGCAGCATCTTGTCCTCCTCCGACATGGACTCTGGGGGAGATGCAGCGTATTCTTTAATGAGATCTCGCTGCATCCTAATGACGTGTGCCAGGTAGTTCAGCGCCCTTACCGAGAAGGTCGCTAAACTAAACATCCGCTTCCCCAAGCGGTCCATCATCCGAGACTCCTTGCTCGGGGGATGGACTGAGGGACTCTCCTGAGCAAGTTCCCTCTTGGTGGCCGCCGCCGTCAACATGGCAATCCTATCGGGCCTCTTAGGGATTGGCTCCACGGTGTCCGGTTCCTTCCACGCCCTGGTGGTAATGAGGTCCACCAGGGGGTCGGCAGGAGGGGACACCCAAGAGGTAGACGGGCCCGCTTCAAAATGCCTCCAAGAACACGGACTCGTCCGAGGAAGACTTGGGGGCAGACCACCCCTTATAATGGAGTATTTCCATGATGTCCCCAAATGAGACATCCTCGGGTGACCGTGGGGAGCCTTCCTTCCTCCAAGTCCGTGTCTTCCGTGGAGAGACTCGGGGAGTCAATGTGCCTCCTTGCACGTATGCTTGTGAGGAACATCCTCTGGGGGCTGTCAGAGGACTCGCAGCAGCAACCTGTTCCAGTGGAGCAGCTTGGGGCACAGAAGCGGGCTGTCCCAAGGGCCGGATGGTGGAAGCCTGACCCAGTGCAGAGGGAGCGGGACGGAGCCAAACAAGTGCCGGGGTCCGAGACCCTCAACAGGGCCCTCTCCACTACATCAAACGCCGAAGCCGACCTCACCAAAGGATCCGAAGAGTGGATCGAGCCGCACCGGCCGGATCCGGGGACAGTGCGCCCGACACAGACTGCGCCGGCGAGCACTGATCTCCGATCCAGGCTCGATCCAGGCTCCGAGAGGTCAGATCCGGCACAAAGTACTATCGGGCCGACCCACCCTGCTCCGGCTGCTCGGCTCCAGCTGCTCGAGCCCGGTAGCGGGTCGGAGAAGGAGCAATCGGTTTGAAAAGGGTGTTGAGCTCCCCAGAGGGGAGGCAAGAGCACTCCCATCTGCATCTGGGCCTGGATGAACCTTATCATCCGTCCAGATCAGCATCCGAAGGCTATCGTAGATCTGACGAGGCTACCGAGGTAGGCCTGGAGTGCCTCCTCGATAGCCTCGACGAGATCGGGTCTCTCCTCCTCAGGTCCCGTGAAAACACACTGGAGACCAGAGCCGAGAAGGAGGAGACCGAGCCGACAACGGAGCCGGGGAGAAGCCTGGCTGGCGGGGCGAAACAGAGGTCTCGCCCGCCGCTTATGGTGCTTCTCCTCCGTCCTTTTAGCATCCTCTCCTCCAAACCAGAAACGGGAGGTTGAGTCCCAGGAGGAGGAGGGCGCCAGAAGGAATAACTGGTACAGTTACCCGAAGGAGCGGAGGTCGGAGCCGAGTCCGGCGGTAAAAGGCCCGCCAAAACAAGCTTGGACCTCCGCTCCTTCAATGCCCTGGGGTTGAACCCTGCACAAATGGAACATCCAGATGCGAGGTGTTCAACCCCAGGCATTTAACAGTGTGGCCATCAGCTGGGGAAAGCTTATGGCCACACTCGGAGCATTTAGAAAAAAATAGACTTGGGTTGCTCTGACATCCCAATCTATAATTAGAAGTTACGTACTCTCCATAACGTTCCATCTGAGTAGGTGACTTCATTCGGATGCAACCTGTGGGTATCGGATCCGACCTCGGATCCGAGCCGGCAATTCAAAAGTTTAGGCTCCGAGCTCCTAGCTCCTCCCTCTTACCCATAACCCCTTGCCAAGCCCTGACTGACCTCAGATTGAGTTTGCCTCAAAATACTGACAACAGTACACTAAAACAGCATAAATACTCGCTCTATAAAGGTCAGGGGAATGGAGGGGGGGATGGTTGCATCCGAATGAAGTCACCTACTCAGATGGAACGTTATGGTGAGTACATAACTTCTAAATCTGAAGTAGGCAGACTTCATTCGTCTGCAACCTGTGGGACAGAGTCCCTAGCTACCTGAATCTTGGGCGTCATGGAAGGATGTTTTGAGCACCGCTGAGCCAAAGGATGCTCTTCCTCTAGAAACAACATCCACCTTGTAATGAGAAATAAAAGTATGAGGCGAGGCCCAAGTAGCTGCCGCAGATATCATCCAATGATACACGGGACTTAAAGGCGGCTGACGTGGAAACTGCCCTAGTAGAATGAGCCGTAACCCTCTGAGGAGCAGGTCTACCTGGTGTCATATGCCTGCAGAATACAATTAGCAATCCACTTAGATAGTGTGACTTTAGATACTGCTTTACCCAGAGCAAATTTAGCAAAGGAGACGAACAGCTGATCTGATTTCCTGTGACCAGCTGTTCTGTTAATATAAAAACGTAATTGTCTATGAACATCCAAGGAATGCAATTTGTATTCTCCTTTGTTTGAGTACTTGGGGAAAAAACACAGGTAAATTAATTGACTGGTTAATATTTGATTCAGAAGAGACCTTCGGAAGAAAAGAAGGATTGGTCCTGAGGCACACCCTATCAGGGAAGAAAGAAAGGTAAGGCGGCTTGACGATAGAGCCTGAAGCTCAGACACTCTTCTGGCTGAAGTGATAGCTACCAGGAAGGCAGTCTTCCAGGAAAGGTACTTTAAATCAGTAGAAGCTGCAGGCTCGAAGGGAGGAGCAGTAAGGGCTTGCAGAACTAAAGACAAGTCCCAAGGTGGTACAACCTCCTTGACTGGAGGCCTCAACAAAAAAACTCCTTTGAGAAATGTTTTGCATAATTTCGCTGTCATAAGGGGAGCTGTGTCATGACCAATGTGATAATGCGAGATAGCTGCCAATTGTACCTTAATCGTGGAAGAACTAGCCCCTTGATGAAAGAGGTCTGTTAGAAAATCCAGCACCGCTGACATAGGTGCCAAGAAAGGATCCAAAGTTCTCTGTACTGCCCAAATAGAGAATCTCTTCCATTTACTCCGATAAACCTGCCTGGTGGAAGGTTTATGAGCTGCCACTAAAATGGCCTTGACCGGTGATGAGATACCGGGAGTCCTAATTAAGGATGGAACTGGAGCAGCCAAGCTGTCAACTTCAGGGTCCGCAGATTGGGAACCGACATTCCCAGAGGGTGGGAGATGAGATCCAAATTGGATCCAGAATCCAGGGTGGATTGATTTTGTGAGACCATACAAGGGGAACCAAGGTTGTCGAGGCCAGAACGGGCAATGAGAATCATTCTGCTCCCCAAACTGTTGGCTTTCTGCAGAAGCCTCTGCATCAGAGGAAGTGGAGGGTAGGCATAAAGGAGACCGGGAGGCCAAGCATGCACCAGAGCATCTCGGGAACTCCCTGGTGGGGAAGCAGAGCGAGAAATTGTCGATTTGGCATTTGAGGGAGAGGCAAAAGATCGCAACAGGGTTGCCCCAGACGACAAAAATCTTCTTCGCTACTTGAGGATTGAGAGACCACTCGTGTGGAGAAAGGATGGTGCGACTGAGCTTGTCCGCAAGGATGTTGGACTTTCCCGGAATGTGCGTTGCTACCAGAAAGCGTTTGGTGGAAATTGCCCATTCCCAGACTCTCATGGCCTCTCGACAAAGGGGTAAGACCTGGTTCCTCCCTGTTTGTTGATATACCAGACTACCGACATGTTGTCTGTCTGAATCGCAATAGTCCCTGAAGGAAGAACGTGGTGAAGTGCTTGCAACGCTAGGAGCACCGCCCTCATTTCCAGGACATTTATATGCAATGACGCTCTGTGGGATTCCACGTGCCTTGGACAATCTTTCCCGCAGAATGCCCCCACCCGAGGCAAGAAGCGTCCGTGGTCACTGTGGCTCGGGAAATGCAGCAAAAGGTCTCCTGCCAGGGGCTCCGGAGAAAGAAGCCACCAAAGAAGGGAGTGCCTGCACGCGGTGCTCACCGGAGTCGGGGCGTTTAGAGAGCAACAAAGAGGAGGCGACGGAAGGTGAAGGGGCGATTGAAGAACCCGCATGCGTGCGAGCATGAATGAGAAGCGGAATAGCTGCCGCCATAGAACCTAGGGCCCTCAGGACAGAAGCTGCAGTTGGAGATGGTTGCAGGATCGCTGTCACATGACACTTCAGGTTGGCAATACGGTCTGGGGTGAGGAAGGCTCGCATTGATCTGGTGTTTAGTCTTCCTCCTATGAAATCTATAACTTGTGTGGGGTTCAGTAAAGATTTCTCCCAGTTGATCGTGATGCCCAGCCTTGGTGCTAGTTGAAGAAAGTAATCCCTGGCTGAGCACAGAAGATGCCTTGATGATGCCGTCAGGAGCCAGTCGTCCAGGTACGGAAAGACCTGTAATTCCTGGAGCCTCAGGTGGGCCGCTACCACCGCTAGCACCTTGGTAAACACCCTGGGGCTGAGGTGAGACCAAAGGGAGGACCCTGAACTGATAATGACTGGCTCCCAGCCGAAGCGAAGAAACCTCCTGGATCGCCTGTCCATCCGAATGTGGTAGTTGACGTCCTTGAGGTCGATGGAGCACATCCAGTCGTTCTCCCTCAAGAGGGGAAGTATAGATTGCAGGGTGACCATCCGGAACTTTTGCTTGGTTACTGACAGGTTCAGCTGGGAAAGGTCTAAGATTGGTCTCAAGTCCCCGTCTTCTTTGGCACCAAAAGAACCTGGAGTAAAACCCTGATCCGGTTTGATCTCGGGGACGCGCTGGATAGCTCTTTTTCTAGCAGCTGTTCGATTTCGACAGCTGCCGCCTCCTTGGTCGGGTGGAACATCTGGGAGGCTGCGAGATTTGGGAATCTTGAATAGGGGAATTGAATATCCTCTGGATATGACACGGCACCCAACTGTCTGTTGTTATGGACTCCCAAGAAGTCAGGTGCCTCGAACCGCCCCGACTGCCTCCAGAGACGGACAGCCGGGCAACCCTTCAGGGCTGCTGCGTGGGTCTATCAGAGAAAGGTTCTCTGGACCCAAAGTTGCCAGGAGCCCCCTGCCTCTAGCACGGCGACCTCCCGTCCTCCTCTGCCACGAAAGGACTGGTTATCCGGAGCAGGTTGGGACTGCTGCGACTTCGAACCACATCTTCTTCTGTCCCTTTTGGTTCTTAGAGAAGGACCTCTGGGGAGCTGAGAAGCGGACTCAGACGGCAGACAGCGTCTTCCGTCCTTTCGCTCTGGACTAATGTCTCATGAACAGTCTTGCCAAACAAGGCAGAACCATCGAAGGGGCATTCGAAGGTCGCCTTGAAGGGCTCTGCAAAATCACAATGGCGGAGCCAGGCCTGTCGCCTCATGACTAGGCCTGCTCCGCTGGCTCTAGCGGCTCCCTCAGTAGCATGAGAAAGCAGCCGCATAGATGTATTGGAAACTGATCTGAGAGTGGCCATTCGGTGGAGTATACCTGTTTATCCTCACTCGACATGGACTCGGGGAGATGCAGCGTATTCTTTAATCAGATCCGCTGCATCCTAATGACATGTGCCATGTAGTTCAGCTCTCAAGGAGAAGGTTGCTGAACTAAAAACTCGCTTCCCAATGCGATCCATCGAGCGGGACTCCTTGCCCGGAGGATGCATGGAGGGACTCTCCTGGGCCAATTCCCTCTTCGTGGCTGCAGCCATCATCATGGCATCTACTGGGGGGCCCTTACTCCAGTGGGTGCGGTCCGACGGAGGGGAAATAATGCAGTCCGGGCGCTTAGGGATAGGCTCAATGGTGTCCGGATCCTTCCACGCCCTAATGGAAATAAGATCCACCAGGGGGTCAGCAGGAGGGGACACCCAAGAGGTAGAAGGGCCCGCCTCGAATGCCTCCAAGAACACAGACTCGTCCGAGGAAGCCTTGGGGGCAGACCACCCCCCCCTGATCCTTAACATCTCCATGATGTCTCCAAATGAGACGTCCTCAGGGGGTGACCTAGGGGAGCCTTCCCCTTCATCCAAGTCTGTGTCTTCAGTGACGGACTCGGGGGAGTCCATGTGCCTCCTTTTGCACTTACGCTTCCGAGGTACTTCATCGGGGGGGCTGTCCGAGGAGTACTCTTCAGCAGTTGGATGTTCCAAGGGAACCACTTGGGACATCGAGGCGGGCTGTCCCTGGGACCGGCTGGTGGGGCCTGGCCCAACTGCAAGGGAGTGCGGATGGAGCCGTGGCAGGGACCGGGGTCCGGATGTCCTCAACAGTGCCCTTTCCACTACGCCGAAGCCGAGGGGAGCCAGCTTCTAAGCCCGAGCCGACCCCCACTGGATCCGATGCGGATCGGAGTCGGAGCGAAACCGCCGGATCCGAGACGGTGCGCTCCGACCTGGACGGAGCCGAAGACACACCAGCTCCCTCGGATCCGAGGCTCGCCTCGGCTCCGAGGTCGGGTCCGGCACCAAGCACTCAAGGGATGGGACGGATCCGAGGTGCGCCGACCCATCGGATCCGACCCACCCCGGATCCAAATCTGCCCGGCGCCGACAGCTCCGAACCCGTGGTATGGGTCGGAGAAGGAGCCAAGGGGTCAAGCCCCTCCCGGATGGGGGCTAGAGCACTCCCATTTGCATTTGGGCCTGGATGAATTTCCTCATCATCCGTCCATATCCGCTTCACTCATTGAAAAGTTGACCTGGTGGAGGCCACCAAGCGGACCTAGAGAGCCGCCTCGGAGACCTCCTAGAAGGGCTAGCCTCCTCCTCCTCGGGTCCAGGAGAGAACCGAGGGGAGTGGAGCCGAGGAGGAGGAAAGCTAGAAGGCACAGGGGAGGCCTGCTTAGATGGAGGAGCCGAACTGGAAGTTTCGGCTCTCCGCTTGCGGTGCCTCTCCCTGTGCCTCTCCTTCTTCTCTCTCTCCCTAGAGGATTCCAGGTTGCTGAGTGGAAGGGGCAGAGGCCGAAGCGGTATCTGGAGGTAAAAGACCCGCCAGCACCAGCTTCGACCTCCGCTCCCTCAAAGCCCGGGGGTTGAACCCTGCACAAATGGTACAACCAGATGACAGGTGTTCAACCCCCAAGCATTTAACGCACCGAGTGTGGCCATCCGCTGGGGACAGCTTATGGCCACACTCTGTACATTTCGAGAAAACAGCCTTATGGGCTTCAGACATCACAACCCTAAGGCCTAACACAACACACACACAAACAAACTACGCAAAACCCGAGAAAAATTAAATAAAAGAGAGAGGAAAGCCTAAACACACTCAACACTAACTATATCAACAACAAAAATAGAGATTTTTAAAACTTTTTCTGTCAAAAATTCTTCTTATCTTCAACAAACGCCAGGAGCTCTGGAATCCGTAGCTACTTGAAAAGCGGCAAACGAAATCTGAGGTCAGTCAGGGCTTGGCAAGGGGTTATGGGTAAGAGGGAGGAGCTAGGAGCTCTGAGCCTAAGCTTTTGAATTGCCGGCTCGGATCCGAGGTCGGATCCGATACCCACAGGTTGCAGACGAATGAAGTCTGCCTACTTCAGATCAGTAGTTACTAAAACTAAAAAGTAACTAAAGAACACAAAAACACTCACAGGCCCAACACACACACACTACGCTAACAGCGAGGAGAGGGATATAACTTTAGATTAAACTCTAAAAAAAGTAAATATACCAAGGGAAACGTACACTTTCACACAAAAACCAATAAAAAATCTTAAATTTTGCAATTTAAATACTGAAAACTAGCACTTTAGTTAGTGAATTTCTTTGAAATGTTCATGTAAACTGCCTGAACAAAATTGATAGGGGTCTACAAAATCTGAAGCCTGAAAAGCCAAGCCAGCAAAAGAGGTAAGACTTTGTGCCCCCTTGCTGGATGATGCATCACGACAGTAGTATCTGAAAATCCAGAGAGAACCCAGAACCCAAAGGGAATGAAAAGCATGAAGAGCCAGAATCAGAACTGCCCTTTCTTTGATGTTGATAGGTCTTGCTAACTGCTAGGGGAATAGAGACCCTAGAGCTTGAGATTGCTGGAGGAGGCTCCCAAGTCTGTCAGAGGCATCCGTGTACAGCTCCCTAGTGGGAAGAGGAACTTGAAATGGCAGGTTTGGTTTCAAGGAAATCTGATGAATTCATCAATAGCGCTTGAGCTTCAGACAAGGTATGAAAAGTACAGGAATATCCAGAGCATGGCAGTGTTGAAGCCAAAGTCATTGAAATACCATTAAAAAAGCACTCATAAGGAGCCTGACAAAAGGAAGCATGGCAATAGCAAATACCATTCACCCTACAGCTCTCAAAATTTTCCTGGCAGGAAGGACTGAAAGGAGGGGGAAATTCTTCATTATAAAACCAATAAAAACTTGCTTATGAAGTAACTCAATAGATCTACAATGCTCTTTACTGTACTTATTTGCAAATCTGCACAAATTTATTAATACAGATGCTAAAGGGTCACCATAGTCCTCACCCAAGGAAACCTGCATAATTAATAATGGAATGTCAGTAAACAACTGCTCTGTGGCACAGACGCAGTCCTGACTGCTCCCCAAACACTCCGGGTGTGGCCAGCAGTGTAGGCATTGGAGAAGCCAGCCACAGAGACATGAAGTAAGCAGCCGCTGTTTATCATCCATCCCGAGGAAAGATGTTCAGTTTCACTGCAACACTCCCATCTGAATAGGCTTGTGGTTTTTTCTAGCAGCAAGAGCTACTAGGGAAAAGGAGGCACCTATGGTCTGCAAACACTTAACTGCAGCTGGAGAATGGTAAGGATGTAGAAACCACAACTTACTATAGGGTTTAGCACTGCAAGTACTTGCTTAGACAAGGATACATCCGTAAACATCCATAGGATGAGTATTATGGCCAAACACTTCCCCTGACAGGACAATAGTCCTGCAAGTGAGCTCCTAAGCCCTGTATGGCAATTTAAGGAGAGGGGCAGATGGTCACAAAAGGGCAAGGAAAAAGTGAGGGGCAGATGGTCACAAAAGGGCAAGGAAAAAGTGATAGTGTCAGTAAATATGCCACTTTTTTGGAATACAGGGTGATAAGTCCCAACTACAACAGCAGCTACTCAAACTTGAACAGTATAGCTAGCCGGGGGGGGGGGGGGGATGACAGCTTCTAGGCAGGAGCAGATTGCCAGAAGTGGTCAAACGGCCAGCTTAGCATGCAATATACAATACAACTGTATAACTAAAAACATATGAGGAGTAGAATCACTGGGCATGTAGAAAAAAATCCAAGAAGCCACATAGTCTAGCCAACTGGAAACAGATCTCAACTCCCCCCCCCACCATCTAGGTATAACAGTTGCACTTAAAGCGTTTTCCCCACCACAACCGAATGAAGTGCTGTGTCATCAGGTACAATAGGGCAAGCCAAAATGTCAACTGGGGACCAAATCAGACTGAAAGAATCCACAGAAAAGATCTACTGCCAAGCCACCTGAAGCAACTTTTCCATGAAATTGATCTAAATAAAAACATTAAAGGTTCAAGCAGATTTAAACAGAATTATTACATTAAGTTGCTATTAGAAACATTCATGCATGCCAAGAGCTAGTTCTCTACTTTTTTGTGCCACTTAATACTTCTGTTGAAAGGGAAAAAAAATCTACTCACAGTTACTCCCAGTTTGATGGATATCCCAGGTGGCTTCTTTACTGCCAGACTTCCGATGGAAAATCCTAACTTGACAACTTTTGCTGGGGCAGGATTTGCGTCAGTGTCTTCAGCTGATCTCTTCTCTGCTGTGCTGCCTGTGTTTTCTTCTCCATTACTGGAAGAAACATTCTTACTTTCCACAGTTTCCTCGGCCTTCTCTTCAGATCCTGGTGGAGTCGAAACAACTTACCAAGATGAGCAACCTCATAAAGAATCGTTTTATGGAGGGCTATCTCTGCAGGTAAGCACTACTGGCCCAGATGTCTTGTCCACTGTTTATTAGATGCAACAGATACAGCAGGAACTAAGAATATGTTTAAGGGACTCTCTGCAATGACTACAACTCTTAAACAAGAGAAAATAATGCACTCAACATATAAAGAACACAGACTACCTTAGGTTGGGGATAAACTGCAATGCTGGGCAGCAACACAGATGTACAAAAACGTTATCAGGAAATATACTGCTGCCCAAAAAGGCTGCTCTAAAATTCTACAATGGGATAAAAAACAGAAACTGCACTATCACTGTGCAGCCTGGGATCCAGCTGGTTAAAAGAATAAAATCTCAACCAGTGCTCAACATTCACAGTTTAATGTGAAATGATAGTCCCAACATACCTACTCACAAACGTGAGACGTACAGACATCAGCAAGATTCACAGAAAGTTTATTTCCTGCTCTGGCCAGGTGATAACCCACTCTACTGGAAAAGCCTCCCTGGGGGATGCAGTCCTCCTCCTACAAAGAGGAGATGCACCACTCCAAAATAGCCACGGTCTCTTATAAGACTAAAGACAAACAGCAAAAAGCAGGACAGATAGCAAGAACCTGGGCATACATAGCCTAATTTTGACATCACAAGATATAAATATCTAATACATAGCTGCACTGTATAATGCATCAATAAAAGCCCTTAGTGCAAAATGTATAACTGTGTTCAAAATAATTTTAATGGTCAATTTTAAATGCTTCCTGTAAATGCAAACTCAAAATGTGCACGCCTTGCTTCACTGCTATTTTAAAATTCAAAAATTTAACCCTAGTGTTTACTGAATGTTACACATTTTACACTAAAAGCTTGCTATGGTGCAATAATGTAAAACAGTACTACAAAATCTTAAAACTTGCTCAAATACAAAACATCTCAAACAACAAACTCTATTATGGCACTTTACGCTGTGTAGATCTTTGATGTAGTCGACGTCATTTCACTTGGCAATATCCTGAACGCAAAAATGAATTACATTAACTACCAGTGCTAAGTATGCATGCAAACATTCATAGGCAAGTACTGGGCTAGCTGCCCTTGTGGGCCACTTTAAGCCTAGTCAATTTCCCTTTCAGTGCTTAAATTTACCTATCCCACTTTATGTTAGATTGGCCTTATCCATCCCATGGTCAAGATAATTTGAGGGGACCTGTGTGGGATAAAGCATTTGAGAGCACTGAGCACACTATCCATACTTCCATTCTAGAATACAGGTGGACAGTTCTAACACTTCTTTGCAACTTTTCCCTATCAGCACGCAATACTGACTGGAAAAAAAATGCCAAAAACTTCATTATGTCTGTAAGCAAGAGATTCTCCTCTAGTATCTTCTGTACAAGTAGTTTCTTCAGTGTACTGGTTGAGGAGTTGTCTAGTAAATTTACTGAAATTACACCATGCAAAATTACACAACTTAGAATGTCTTCTAGCTCAAACAATTTGCCTGCTTTTTTAGAAGCAATGTGTGGGCCAGAATGCTTACTCACGAGCCTAGACTGTAAATCAAGCAACTTCATCTTATAGAGAAAAGAAAAAAAAAATGAATGTTTTACTCACTACCAACTATACAATTTTCATATCCAGAAAAACTCCTCTAAACTTTTCTAAAGACAGCTTTATGCCTAAGA
Source organism: Protopterus annectens (assembly GCF_019279795.1). Taxonomy (NCBI): domain Eukaryota; kingdom Metazoa; phylum Chordata; order Ceratodontiformes; family Protopteridae; genus Protopterus; species Protopterus annectens. The sequence goes on from NC_056735.1 coordinate 1,814,128,510, forward strand.
CTAACTACTGTGATGTAAGCAGAGAATGAATCTCTTTTCTTGAAAGGTGCACGGACCATTATCCCTGTCATCTCAAAAATCCTTCTCCAATCATTTTTTTCTACATATATCTGTACTTGTGAAACAATATACAGTCTCAAACTATGTCCACCAAACTTCCCAAACCTCCACTCCATGAGTATCAAGTTTCTTCAGTTGCTTTAAAGGACATCTGGTATAGACCCCTGCTCCATTTTAAAAGCCTTCTTTTATACTGTCCATGTCTTAGGAAGGCTTGCTAGAATTAAGAACACACACCAAGCTCATCAACGTGGCAATAAACAATTACAATAACTTGATATTACACAAACATCATCTCTGCTACCTCTCCATATGCATTCTTATTTTCTTTATCCAGACATTAATGACTTTTCATACTGGTCACTCAGTTCCACATCATTCTTATGAAATGAGCTTATCCACTTGGTGGACAAATGAGCAGATAACTAATACTAATATCAAAGTACCTGTTTAACTTTTATCTCTACTGCAACTAACCACGTCTCGTGTAAACTACATCTCCCTATTTTCTCCCCAAATACACTGCCCAAACTATTCTACAGACACCACTGTTCCATTCTTAATTTTTTACATCAGCACTTGCACATCTATCACGCCTCAAAACAAGCATAATTTTCCTCCTATTAAAATCACTAGTAAAAGGTATTAACAGAGCGAGATACTGTGCTTGTATGAATAACCCTCGCTTCTTCTCACTCCATATGGTGATCTACAATTACCCACTCATTTATGACACCCAGTCTACTATTCTACCCAGGACATAACCCACAAAATCATTTCTGATTTGGCCAACTTAAGACTACAGGCTGTAAACACAAAGGGTGTTAAAATACACACAAACTATCTCCTTCTCAGTAAACTTACTGCTTTATGTAGAACTAGTCCAAAATGGAAGCAGGCTAGGTAAAACATGCCATCACTCTACTCCTACTCCACTAAGCCATCAGCTCCAACAAAGTGACGGGAAGCACATTACAGGCTCAACTGCACAACCTGCAGTCTTATTCTAAAGTCCCACATCCCCCTACTTTTTTAAACAAGTATTATCCTCACGTTATTAATGGCTCTACAAAGAGGAAGAAATTGTCTTGGCTATTCAGTCTGGTACGTCGCAGAGTAAGCAAGAACAAATTTCCTTCACAGGGAATTAGCTTCTCCATGCTGCTCACCTCTAAAATGTAATTTCTTTTCTAAAAGGAGGTTTAGTCTTCAGAACATTTACTTACTAATGATCATTTCTCAAAAACAAAGGATAGGGAGCACCAAGAAACAAAGTTATGAAAACCGCTGCCTTATAAACTGCTCTGTTAAAGAAGGAACGTTTGCCAGAGCACTACACAATGAGCCTCATAACTATCCAGATTTTCGCAGAATGTCAAGCTTTTGTATCATATGTTTGATCCGTTTCATATAAAATTTACAGTTTTCTGGCAAATCAGAGAGGACTGAAGTCACTAAATAATGGCAGACATTTGAGTTTCACACTTCATACTGTGGTAAGTGTAATTTTTGCAGTTCTATCGATACTAGCTTATACTTTCAGCATCCAGATACTGGCGAGACATATACCTTTAATGTTCATGCCAGATGTGATACCAAACATGTAATCTATCTTGCCACATGCCAAATATGTAGAAAATTCTATGTAGGCAAAACTGATAGAATTAGGGAACACTTACATCACACATAAGAAAAGGTAGTTTGTTTAATGCCCTTACTAGACATATTAAAGACACCAGTATGCAACAAATTTTCTTTCAGGGCTATAGGTAGGATCGTATAAGAGGAGGAGATATTAAGACACAAACAGAAAGCTTAGAAGCAAGATGGATGGATAATTAGACTAAGGGCAACTAAAGGGCATCCACTTTAAAAAAAATAAACCCTCATGTAGATGAAATATAAATTCTTTTTAGGATTTTGTTGATGTATTTTATTATTTTTATATACGTGTTTTATATTTATGTCCTTTGTATATATTATTTTAACTTAATATGTCTTTAAATTTTTATGCAAGATTACGTGATAATTAGTATAAATAGAAATGTTAACACCTTATGTCAGTGCATCTGAAGAAGCCTAGTTGGTGAAAGCACTTGTGTTCTGTGTTTTTTGGTCAATAAACGTCTTTGAAGCCTGGAGCCTTTTTTTTCATTGTTCTGAGGTACCTGGTTATTGTTGGAACTCTTGTTTTTTTATACAATTTTACAAGACGATAAAACTACGTTCATCTTTCTACCTGGAATGACCCATTAAGTGTTTGCACTGTGTAGACAACTGTCATTGAAATAGCAAGTTTTTCAGAAGGCTATTGCAGAGAAACTGTTCTCTCCTAGGTATCCATGCAAGTCTTGTACAACTACACGGATTATAGTTTTTTTTTTTTGCCACTCCACTTACAGCACAGCAAAAGAGTTCTTTAGTCATTCCACTTAGCCACCCAGCTGTTCTCCCAATTAGAATGATCTTCCAAGTATTACTAGGCTACCCCCCAAAGTAGCCTTATCACCAGGTTATCCCAAACCACTCCCTGAGTTAACTTTGCTATATACACTACCAATGCCCACAGAGCAAGGTATTTTACAGGATATGGGACATGAAGTCTCCGTGTGCATGCTGGTCACAATACCATAGCTGAATGAGCAATGAGGTTACAATGACCAGCCACTCCCCTTGGCTATGTAGACCAACTGCAAGACACGTGTGGATCTCAAACTTAAAAGGAATATTGTATATGAAACATGTGTCTTTTTAGAAAGACTCATATCAACTGAGGCAATCTACTAGTGTGTGCACAGTTTAAGTTTCCAAATCCAGTTTAAGTTTCCAAATTCTCAATCATTCTAAGCTACTTAAAGTACTACACCATCATCATCCTGGGGAAACTGAACACAGACATGCTCTCCAAACCTACAGCCTGGCTTCTATCAACTTTCCATACTTATGTTTTAAAAAGCAGATTCATCTCAACTGGTCTATTTAGAGTACTTCCAGCAGAAATGTAATTGCTTGGGGAGGTAATCTGCACAATACATACAGAATGTGGACTGAAAAGCTGCCGGTCCAACTCCTGACACCCCCCCCCCCATTTTTTTTTTTTTTTTAAATCCAAGAAGGCATTTAACACAACACCTTTAACAAGCTCTTGAAGGAAATTAACAAAAACCGAAACACCCAGACAGCAAGATTCCCAAGCTTAAAAGAAATCTAGATTAGTCTACATTTCATGCTCTAACGACACATCAGGTATTTCTCTTGATGCTTGGCAATTACTGCTTTTACTGCAAAAACACTTTTTCCAGAACTGTTAAAATACTCAAACTCCTTTGTCATTGGAAAGGATTTTACGCCCTGGAACAGAATAACACCAACCAGCAGCATCACAGAAATATTGCTGCTAGTTCTGCAATCTAATTTATTGAATAGAGATACACAAGGGTTGCATACTGTGTAAAACATATTTAGTTTCTTATAGGTTCATAGGTAGATACTAGGCTATTGGCCCTAGGGCCTATATAAGCCTAGCCAAAGGTACCCTGGCTTTCGCCACCCACGAAAATGAATTTTCCTGTGCCACTGTCGAGCAGAGCCACAGAAGTGATCCCAGGGATGAATTTCCTATCTCCCATCCAACCATCAAGATTTTTCTTGGAGTGCTAATGAGGAGCTTTGTTTGATATAGATAGGTAGTTTGTTCCAGGAGTATGGGAAGTCTCTGGGACAGGAATCAATAACTCCAGCATGTTCTGTTTATTGTGGTAACAAGGTTTAGGTCTCTAGAGCGTGTAGCTCGGAGGGATTGGGATTTCTTTAAGTGGAGCATGTCCAAAAGCTTTGGGTTTGACATGTTAGGCAGAGATCGCCTCTGAGTAGACGATATGCAATGGAGAAAAGCTGCAGTTTTTTGAGACTGTCTGCGGCCAGTAATCCTCTTTGTGAGGTACTTCTGCAGCCTTTCTAGTTGTTGTAGATGTCTTGTGAGGTACATACCAAAAGGGGCAATGTATTCTAGAATGGGTCTAATGAGTGACGAGTAGAGGGGAACAATGAACTCTTTCCTGGATAAGAAACCTTTTGTGATGGTGTGCCACGTAGAAGGATTTCCAGACTACTGTGGTGATGTGATTATCAAAGGAGAGACTACTGTCCACCTGTTAAGTAGACTACCGCCTATGTGGTAGTTCATGGATACAGAGTTTTTACCAAAAGGGATGACAATGCACTTTTTAGCAATGAGCTTGAGGCAATCGCTTTGACACCAGGCATCCGTCTCAGCGAGGCCCTTTTGTAAGATGTTCACATCTGTTGGGGTTTTCATTATGGCTCCTAGTTTGCAGTCATCTGCAAACTTCGTTAGCTTGTACTTCAGAGAAGTAGATGCCAAACAGGAGAGGACCCAGGACTGAACCCTGTGGTACTACACTTGTCACTGGTCTGAAGTTGGATTTGGAGTCTGCTACTTTCAGTGTGGGTTCTGTCAGTGAGCCAGTTGGCAACCCATCTTGTGACATAGGGATTTGTACCTAGTTCAGTGAGTTTATCTATAATTCCAGAGTGGGGGATGGTGTCAAAAGCCTTGGCGAAATCTAGGTAGGCTGTGTGAACCACCTTACCCTCATCTACGGCTTTGGTGACCGCTTCAAAGAAGTCTATCAGGTTTAGGAGACATGATCCGAGTTTTACAAACCCGAACTGGGTGGGGTCCTGAGTCTGGAGATTACCAATGTCATTGTTTATAAGTTCCGTGAGGATACGTTCCATAGCCTTGCAGACGAGGCTAGTCAGGCTAATGGGGTGGTAGTTTCCAGGGTCTGTGGTGGCTCCCCCATTGTGGACTGGGATAACAGTCGCTGTGAAACGAGAAGAATCCCCTTAGAAGGGCGTATTCCCAAAAGACTCCCTAAATACTTGTACTTAAATGCTTCAATAAGTTCACATATATCTTTAAACTATTCCCATATGAAAGATTAAAGGCTCCTCCAAAAGAAACCCTCAAAAACAGAGGCTCACAAAATGGTCTCATCACTGTGTGTCATACAAGGTGAAGGAGTCCATTGAAGGCTGGCAACTCCACCTGACTAGAGAAGTCACTTAAGAAACTGATAGCTAGGCCACTTGAAGATTAATACCGTGACAAGCAGTCATGAATCGTTCCGGCAGTCTTTTCACTTTACGAAGCAAAAACTAGGAAGAACTGGTAATGGTATCCGTCTGGTGTCCTGTGTCACTCTAATGGTACAGGGACTAGAAACGTCAGTCAGCATCTTCTATAAAATATGAACCAAGGCGTGGCCCTTTGGAAGCATCAACAAATGGGGTGAATACTTCTTGGTTCACAAGTTAGTACCGGGCTAACTACCCTTTTAGGCAATTTTAAGCTTAACCAATTACTCCATGCAAGAATCAAACCCTGTGCCTTATGACTAAGGGAAAGGCCTTAAAGGAGTACAACGGGTTTGTAAAATACTTTCCTCAACTTCTCTGCCATTTTCGCCCCTATTTACAGCTTCCTGCATAAACAAATAAGAAAGCAGCGTTTAGAAAATTTAATTCCTCCCGAGTTCTGTAATCCAACCCTACCTTAGAGTACAGGAATGTTTACACTTTTAAAAACATTCTCTCGTGTTTTACTTGAGCCTGCTGGAGTCCTCCAATTACTGATGTCATCACGGCCAGGCAGTGGAGGTATATATATTTTTTTAACATTTCCCTCCCCCGAAGTGATATCACCATGGCCGGCCTCTGCTTCTTGGTCAAACCCACCCATTTTGTGATGTAACTGCTTCCTTGGCCTTCCCCCACCCGTTGTGTGCAAACACAGCTGCTGAAGGTAGGAAAGTTATTTTGTAGCTTTCGTTTTCAGTACGCTGTGTTTTGGCATTGGAACAACTTGTGTACATCTCACTAAAGAAGCCTTTCACTTTGCTTACAAATTTGAGTACGATATACTCTCTCTTAAAATTATTTACTTGTTTTATGTTTCATCAAGTGTTGCTACGATAATCCCTGATGTCCATCCCTTTATTGCTTTACCAATAATAAAATGAATGGCTGTATAAAAGAGACTTTAATATGAAAGCAGTTATCAGTAGATTTTTTCAGCATTCTGGAATATTAAAATCTCTTCCATACAGCGATTCACTTTATTATTTATATTGTATTTCCATGGTTTTACTTGCTTTTTTTATGTGTTTGCAGTTGTAAACTTCTGAATTTGTTTGTCCTTTGCTGCGGCGTTGTTTCTGAGTTGGTGCACGTGGTAATGGTTGCCAATAGCAACCGAATTCCTGTATTGCTGTTCTCTTTCCCTTTACTACTGCTTTGCTTTTAAAATAAAGATGAACAGCTGTATCAAAAAGCAATGTGGAATGTTGCAGCCTCCTTTTGATACAGCCATTTGTTTTATTACATTTACGGCATATTTCTTTTTTTTCCTCCCAGGCTGTATTTGTTTTTCTTATTTTAGTACTACTTTACATTTATAGTTGTTGATATTACCAGACATCACCAGCCTACAGGTGTGTGCGTGACATCAGCTAATGCCAGTACTTTGTCTCAGTCTGAGATGTACTGTGAACTGTTTCAGAGAGAATCAATGTAAACACTTTGGGGGAGGGTGCTGGCTAGCCTCCATACTAAGTGACCAATATCCAATTAAAGCAGTTATTTTTTCCTCCGATCCCTATGGATTTTTTTCAAATTGATGTGATTTTGCCACAGAGGAATTAGAAGTGCTAAGACCTGTAGGTGGACCAATGCGTGCATTGCACGCTAACATTCCATTCCCGGTCAATTCAAACCCAAAAGTGCGTGGAAATGCAATTGCTGCTTTGCATCTATCTGCTGGAAGAGTCACAGTAAGGAGAAATGAGAGATTTTCCCCCAATACTCCGTTATGGAAGGAAGATCTGTTTATGGTGATAGTAAGGAGAGAGATTATATCAATGTTGGTTTCGCTTTTCTCATTTATGTGCTCCGTTTGTTATACAGGCTACATTTTTAGTTGTTATGCAGGCTGAGGTCCGTTTTAATTTTATTTATGCAGGTTGAGGTCCTGTGCTCCGTTTATGGTTGAAAGGTTTTAGTTATGCAGGCTGAAGTCCGGAGGTCCGTTTTTAATTTTAATTATACATTGTGTGTGGTTTTAGTCATGCAAGATGAAGTTTTAATTTTATTTATGCAGGTTGGGGTCCTGTGCTCAGTTTATGGTCAAGAGGTTTTAAGTCCGGAGGTCCGTTTTTAATTTTAATTATACATTGTGTGTGGTTTTAGTTATGCAAGATGAAGTCCTTTACTTGTGCTGTGTAGGCTGTGCTCCGTGAGAGGTTTCCGTTTTAATTTTATTTCTGCAGGCAGGCTGAGTACGTTGTAATTTTACTTGTGCAGTGTCTGTAGGATGATTAAAATTGTATCCCTGGTTTGGGGCCTTTGCCCCCCCCCCCCAATAAATGTTGGCTTTTTCCAGACATCTTATGCTGTGCAGTTCTTCAGGGGGAGAGAAGTTTAGTGCTGCTTCGGCCAAGTCTGTTTTGTTAGTAGCATTAAACCATCTGTTTTTAGAAGTAAAATCAGCATATTTTAACCATTCCAGGACCCTGCTTGTTGGTGTTAGTTGGTGAGCTGTTACTATGTGTTCCACATTTTGGCCAATTGTTCTGTATTGTCTGGACTAATATTCCTCAGCTTGGAGATGGAAGGTTGAGAGCTATCTTTGGTGTGATCTTGGTTATTCTCAATGGGAGTAATGTACAATTGTTGACCATGGGATGGGTAAGGCCAAGTGGAATATGGTGATTCAGGCACCAGAAGGGAACTTGGCTAGGCTTAAATGGCCCAGATGGCTAGCTAACAGGCCTTCCCTATGAACCTGTTGGACTGTTCTTGGAGTGTTTATTTTTCTTTGTGTACTATGAATTATATTTCTCATGCTCTACACGATTTATGTATGTATGACTCACGGTCGACAACTTTTTTGCAGGTCTGTCAGCTTGAAGCCTTCTGTTCATTTGCAGGCCTCATTGTTTTGTCACAAAGCAAGGTAAACCACACTTCCAGACCCACTATAGATTTTGACCTTGGTTCCTAGTCAGAGCTGTTAAACTGGTCTTCTAGCCTAAGTTGAATTTAAGTGGATCTCTCACTGCTGTATTGTGGTGTTTTTTTTTTGGTTTGTTTTGCTTTTACTGAGATTAATTAGAATGCCACTGCTGCATGTATGTGTGTAAGTATTTTGTGTTGAGGCTTTTCTTTAGTGAAAGGGTGTGCAAAGAAATTTTTATGGAGCAAGAAGTTCCATTTTTGCAGTACTGGGGTGTCTTTGTGTACTAATACAAATCTCATTTTTAAGAGGTCATACAATTTAGAAAGTCAACTTTTGTTACAACCTAATTTATGATAGTTGCAGTTTAAATTCTTCTGCCTTGTTTTCTTTTACTAGAATAAGGCTTTACAACTTGCCGGTGTTGTGTTTGGCTTCTGTATGTGTGCATGTGGTCCTGGTTACTTATGTTGGTTTGACTGATTTGTAAAAGGTGCATGTGTTTTTGTGCGCATAACTGCCATTGTAATCTACCTATCTCTCTCTTTTTTTTTAAACACTCAAACAGCTTAACGAGTGTAACAGAAGGGCTAGCTAGATTTACGATCACACAGTTTTGCGCCCAAAACACAAGCTGCTGGGGTCCATAACTTTTATTACTGTCCACAATCTGTGCTGGGTGCATGTGTTTTTGTGGTCATAACTGCGATCATAATCTACCTAGCCCTTTTTTACACTCGCTACGCTGTTTTTATTTATTTATTTTTTTTGTGACACTCACTAAACAGCTTTCACAAGTATAACAGAAGGACTAGCCAGATCGTGATAGCAGTTACCATGTGCTGTCAGTCCGCACTGAAAGTAGAAGAAAAAACACCGGGGGAGATTTAACGCATGTAAAGATACAACAATCAGCCCACATCAGATCTGCAATGAAATAGCACTGCAGTTATGGTCGTGTTAATGTTCGCGGTGTCATATTCGACAAAGGGATTGCCAATCCGTTATATTTGCTCTGTTTCGACTTTAGATTGATATAGGACTGCCTGCAGGACTGAGTGAGCTGTTGCAGAGCTTTACCGTGGAGGTGTTGAGAAACCAGCAGGGTGACCTGCTCGAATTGCCTTGCAGTACTTCCAGTTGAAAGAGAAATCAGAGTAAAGGAGCCGGATGCTTCCTCTTAGACTCGATAGGTCTGCCATGCCTGAGGTTATAGTTTGAGTGTTTTAATTTGCAAAGGCTACGTGGTAGTAGGAATTAACATAACTGGTATGACTGCTTACAACCATAGACAAACCAAGGCTATCAGAGGTTTGAGAATGTCAAACCAATATTCCCAGTTTACGAATAAAGCTTCCATGAAAGGCTCTGTTTGCATAGGAGCAAATTAGGTGACCAAGAACCCCCACACCCTTTCTCTTACGATGGAGAAGCTGGCATAAGCTGCAAGCACCCATCATCCTCTGCCTGGCTTTTCCTTTGCCAAAGCAGCTAATAAAACCCAAATTGCCTGGATCTCATTCAGAGCTTCATCCCTGCATGGCATATAGCAGGGTCTGTTTTTGATAGGTTTGTTTGTTTAGTTTATGCTTTATTAGTTTAAAGTTTTGAATGCAAGGAGTAAAAATATTGTATAACATTGTTTTCCTTCTCAGTAGTTTAATTTTTGGATCATTCAGATAGATTATGTATTCAAAGGTAGTTCACCTGCTGTAATAGTTATTGCTAGGATAGTTTAAGAAGGTTGATACAATACCAATTGCTTTGCGTCCAGTTCTGAAATTGAAGTATAGAGTTTTGTGTCTGTAATTGGAGGACAGCCACAGATGATAAACAGTAGTAGTTAATGTCTGTTACAAGTTATTTTGATTTACAAAATCTAGTAATAATTTGGATCACATTTTTGTAACATTGTAGTTTGCATAATCAATGTCTGGTTAATTGATAACTCATAGAAAAAAGTATTATCTTTAGTATTAGCCCTGTAATTGACATTTACTATGTTCTGCAATACCCAAGATTACACTCCCCCCTTGGTATCAAGCTGCATAACACTCTTCCTGGGTAAGTGGAAATTTCTGTTTAGCATCTGCCTCAGGATATTTTATTGTTAATATTTGATATGGAATACAGGAGTTTATGTGATTTTCACTCAATCTTTTAATGTTTGAAAAAACATTTAAAAAGGAAATTTGGTTAATTTAATGCCATTAAACTATAAGCTATTTATAACAGTTATACAGAACAGACTAAGGAAGCATTTAAGGAAGTTTAATTCCAGGCATACCATAGATTTAGTTTAATGTAGGGTAGAAAATATTTTATTAAATCATTAAAACACACCGTGATATTTTTTAGTTTTTTTTTTTTGAGGCGGAACAATTTTGTTAATTGTCAACCAGGTAGGCCCACTGGACACAGTCACTTTTCAGGGGTGACCCCTGGTACAATTTATGGTTAAGTTACTTGCTCAAGGTCACATAGTAGGAAATTGAAGGCTGAGGGCAAGAAACCCTGTATCACAGGAAGTACAGCTCCACACTTTATCCTTTGCACCAAGTGCCACCAATTTAGTTATATTGTAGGTTATATTTCTTTCTTGCCATTTTATTACAGGCAAAGTCTGACTGGGTAACAGCCCATTTTCAATGGAGGCCTAGAGAGAAAAGTTCTGAAGTATTACAAAACATTTTAAAAACAATAATTTTACAGTCTTTAAAAATAATTACAGTTTAAATAATTAAAACACTACACATAATATGTAAACATTGGTTAAGAATAGATACAATAAGAGAACATTTAGCAAATTTAGAGAGAAATTAAAGGTAAGCTAGTATAATAAAACATAAATTGTAATACTAAGCGAGAGAAAAGCAGGCTTGTGGTATATTTAGAGAGAAAGCCAGGGAGATGTAAGTGATAGAAGGAAGTAAGTGAAGAAGGGAGAGTAAGGAGATGAAAGGTATGAACAGGTATTTGTTCACATTTAGGGATATAATTGTCCTGGCATTGAGCAAGAAGAGAGTCAGCTTTTGGCTAGGAAACCTTTCCGAATGCTTTTGAAGGACGGGGGAGGTACTGACCTGATGGACAGAGATAAGTAGTTCCAGGCCTTTAATAACTTTGTACAAATACAGAAGCCCAACATATTTGATAAATTTGCATACATCTGTGCCAGCTTTTCCCAGGTGTGTGTGAATGCGTGCGTGCATGCGTGTCAGCTGCTGGGAACAGAGACACAGACCTTAAAAGTGATCAATTGTTTTGATTAGTTATTCCTATGCAGTTGTGTATATGAATGTTGAATTTAAGATCCACTATCATCCCTAATAATATACGAGAAATTACTTCAATGATTATATTAGCAAGGGAGAAGACTTTAAATTTTGTTTTTTCTTGAGAGAGTGATTTGGGGAAAAAGTAGTAACTTTATTTATTTTTTTGGGTTGAGCATGAGTTGTGAGTTACAAAGCCATGTTTCAGTTGCTGTTAAAGCTTCCCGAATAGTTTTTGGAGGTGTCATTTTGTCAGATGTGAAAATGACTGCGGGGTTATCTGAATACTGTATTAGTGAGCATAATTGTGTGCAGCTCAGTTATGTGAGAATTTGTGCAACACTAAAAAACACGGGTTTTAGCAGGGCCACACTACTGTGTCAAAGTGCAGATTATGAAGCCTACTTTCACAGTTATAACTAAAGTAAGCATGCCATCAAAATAAAACTGACAATTTCAAGTGTATTACATGATAAATGTGCATGTTCACCAGAAATTTATAATCAAATTAAAAATACTCTACAGGTGCATAACAGATTATTCCATACAATCATGAAAATGGATTAGAAGTCATTGAAGTTCTGTATGTGGGTAGCTTTTTTTTATAGAGCTGCATAATCTGTTACTGTAGCAAAGCAAGTCCTTACTGATGTCGACTACTAATAACTTCTAAAGTTTGATAACAGTCACTGGTGTTTGTGAATGATAAAGCCAACAAAATTCAACAGTTGTAATAATGGATGCCTGAGATCTAATATACAGTAGATTCATCAGACGGTGAGCATGTTTCCCAAGAGAAAATGTTGCCACTTGATGCACCTTTCCCCAAATATTTTGGCTGCTAGTGCATGACCATAACAGGTGCACATACTTAGTGTGTACTTTACCACATCTACCTCGGGTCCCATCTCCCCACATTTACATCCCTAGCTACATTTACCACTTGCTGGAGTTATGAGCGTAAAGCATAATTTTTTATAATGTTGAGCTATACTACAGGCAGATATCCACGAAGGTTAAGGATCAACAGCTTTATTCAGTCATTTAGGTTCATAGATTAGTACTAGGCTAACTGCCCTTGCGAGCCATTTTAAACCTAGCCAATTATCCCTTGTGAGACTCAAACACTGCATCTTGTGTTTTTAAGGCAAACACCTTAACCATTAGGCCACCCTCCCAACCCTTGGTGACAAGTCTTGACTTAAAATCCGAGATGACCATCAACAGTATCTTCGCTATTGTTGTCCAGGACTTGGTAAATTACTGATAGTTGGTGTTCTCTTGCTTTAAAATTAAGATGCACTCATCAGTCCATTTTCTGTTTCCATCTTTGCTATAATTTGCGGATGAAGCCAAGTTCCTAATTGGTAGAAACTCCCACCACAACATAAGTGTTCAATATCTCTAACTGCATTCTATAAAAGTTATAAAACATTCTTCTTGTATCATTAAGTTCGTCCAAAAGCAGATTGGTTACTGCCCCAGACTCCAAGTAAATGACCTTGTTATTAATTTTATGTTGCCCATTTGATCATATGTACTTGCATTGAAGAAAGGATGTGTACATTGTCCTTCTACTTATCAATAGTTTCAGTAACCTTACTTCATGACCCCATGTCACAGACTTGCCTTCTGTTTCAATGTGGGGATTTTGACTGGAAAAGCTATAGTACTGTTGGCTCTGATACTATCCATATAGGCCATGGGTTCGATCTGGCTTGGATGATTAGGTTTGTTGCTTGTGTAACACATAGCGCTTCATTGTCCAGATTTTTGCCTCAGATGTACGTTTGGTCTTTTCCTCATAAAACTTGTGGCTTTCTGGCAAATCAGTGAGGATTGAATTCACTAAATAATGACCGAAATTAAGTTTCAGTGTTCATATCCTTCAGAAAATGCATGCCAGCACAAAACCTTTTATTCTAGCAACTTTCCAAGTTTATATTTGATCTTTACTTTGAGGCCTTTGCCCCCCTATTATTTCTGGCTTTGTCCAGATTTCCTGTGCCAAGAGGTTGAGAGGTGTGATGTAACATACAAAATGTGATGGGCACAGACTTGAATTTTTTACACTATTAGTTTCTTCCTTGCGATGCTAGGATGAATGTTTTTCAAAAGAAAGGTAGATGGATGCTCCTTTAAATCAGGACCACCTGTTTGGCAATAAGGCTGAGGAAGTTCTTAAAGCTAAATCTATGCAAACTGTTAAAGATTTTTTTACAAGTTCAGCCTCCTAGATTTAGTAGGCACTGTCCCTCTATGAATTGGTCCTTTTCCAGCCCCTTGCAGGTCTTCTCAAGCCAAACCTAGACACAGCAAAACACCCAGGTGACTCACAGAACTAAGCAGTGGGGGGGCCTCCACTCCCAAGTCTGGGAATAATAAAACTCCCCCCTATGGTAAAGTGTCTCAATGACTTCCTTTTAAAATTTCCAAGCACTTATCAACTGACTGCCCCTTTGGGGGGAAGATTGCTCTTCATGCAAAGAATTGGGGAACTCATTATCCAGGACAAATGGGTTTTAAATATAATGTCCCAGGGATACAGATTTCACTTCCACATGTTGCCAACACCAAATGTGTGCCGGACCTACCCCCAAATCAGTGGGCAGAGGCCCAAAAACAAGTCCTTTCTCTCGTAAGCATGGGAGTTATTCAACTGGTACCAGAAGAGGAAAAGGGACAAGGTTTCTACTCAAGACTTTTCCTGGTACCCAGAAAAGACAATTCATGATGTCCTATCCTGGACCTGTCTACTCTAAACACCTTTCTGGAGATTCCAAAATTCAAAATGCTGACTATTCACCAATTACTTCGTATGCTAGGCAAAGATGCCTGTTTGGCACCACTAGATTTAAAAGAAGCATACCTGCACATCCCAACCATGGAATCTTGCAGAAGATACCTACGCTTCAAAGCAGGCTACTCACACCTGGTACCCTGTCAACCAGTTATATTCCTGGGAGCAAGCTTGAATACAACATCCCAGATGGCTTACCTCACACCAGAAAAGCAAATTATTTTGACAACCTACTTCAAACAAGTGGCCACAAAAACCCTGCTATCTGCAAGACAAACACTGCAAGCCTTAGTGTTCATGGCCCCCTGCATTCTTCTAATTCCATATGCAAGACTGCATATGAGGAAACTACACTGGTACCTAAAAAGCCTATGGTCTCAACATTCTCAAGACCTAGAAACAATGATTCCTATCCTACCTTGCCTACACCTACAGTTCCTTTGGTGTGCAGAGGCCTGCCACCAAAAAGTACAGTTTTGTACCTACCATAAATGTAGATGTCCGATAGATATGCAACTGCAGTCCTGACATATGGGTTGTCCTGCCTCAGGCAGCCCTTCGGTCGGCCGGATTCCAAAGTCCGGGTCCGGCGTCTGCCGATGTCACCTACTCCCCGACGTCAGAGCAGCTGGAGTAAAGGCATCCGCCGACGCCATCTTCTTCAGTGTTTCTTGCCCCAGATGCCCTCCAAAGAAGGCTAAATTTGGTGAATGGATAAAAAAAAATTCCAGACATGCACAACAGTAATAAACAGATACACCATAACAGATATCCCCAGCTAAGAGAGGAAAGGGGGAATGGACCCAAAAGGAAAATTGCAGAGGGGTAGGAGGGAGGGAAAACCTGACTGCAGTTGCATATCTATCGGACATCTACATTTATGGTAGGTACAAAACTGTACTATGTCCTTCAAGAATGCAACTGCAGTCCTGACATAAGGGTTGAATACCATAGCCAAGCTGGGGGTGGTAGGATCTAAGAAAGGGATGGTGTAGCTAAAATGCCCTGCAGGACTGCCGAAGCAAAGCCTGCTCGGGATCTGGAGTATAAAGGCAGGTTGTAGTGTTTGGTAAATGTATGCACTGAGCTCCATGTAGCAGCCTCTAGAATGTCCTTTGTAGCCACTCCTCTTAGAACGGCTGTGGATGTGGCTATAGCTCTGGAGGAGTGTGGCCTAATATTGGCTGGCACACCTTTTCCATGGAAAGAGTAACAGAATCTGATGCAGTGTCCAATCCATTTTGAAATTGTTTGGAGATTGCCTTTCCTTGCACTCCAGCAGCATAAGCTACAAATAGTAGTTCAGACTTTCTGGTGGTCTTTGTTCTGTCCAAGTAGTAGCATAATTGTATGTTTATGTCCAAAGTGTGCAGCAGCTTTTCCCCCTTATTTTGAGGGTTGGGAAAGAAGGTAGGCAGGTGAATAGCTTGATTTAGAGACACCCTGGATATCACTTTTGGCATGAATGAAGGATTGGTTCTTAGAGAAACTCTGTCCTGATGAAAAATGAGAAAGGGAGGTACTGCCATCAGGGCCTGCATCTCAGAGACTCTTCTTGCTGAGGTAACTGCCAACAGGAAAACAGTTTTCCAGGAGAGAAATTGCATTTCTGAAGATGCTGCCGGTTCAGAAGGAGGAAGAGTTAATTTTTCCAAGACGAAATTGGAGGTCCCATGCAGGACTGGTGGTTTTCTGGGAGGTTTGATATTCTTTATCCCTCTTAGAAACTGTCTTAGCAAGGGATGTGAAAACACAGGTGGATCACAGCTGTATTTTGCTGAGATTGCCGAAGAGTGAATTTTTATGGAAGAATACGAGAGGCCACTATGAAACATTTCTGCCAAGTATTCCAATATCTGTGGTATGCTCATTACTGATGCATCTTGACCCTTGTTGGCATTCCAGATGATGAATCCCTTCCACTGGGCTGAATAGGTTTTTCTGGTGGAAGGTCTGCGTGCTTCCAGCAAGATTTCTTGTACTTTTTCGGAAAGAGAGGTATGGGTGAAAGTCATGGAACCCTCCAAGCTGTCAGCTGCAAGGTTTGCAGGTTTTGATGGACAGTCCTGTAATTGTGCTGTGTTAGAAGCAGAGGCCATTGAGGCAAGGGCCACAGTTTGGTGCGAGTTATGCTCAGTAGCAATGGATACCAGTGCTGCCTTGGCCAGTCTGGAGCTATCAAAATTCCTTTTGGTTGTTCTGCTTTGATCTTCAGTAACACCTTGGTCAGTAATGGTAGAGGAGGGAATGCATAAATTGTTAGGGAATTCCAGCTGAAGGAGAGGGCATCCGTTCTCCAGGCTAGAAGATGGTGCGTCCTTCAACAGAACTTCTCGAGGTGATGATTGAGGTGAGAAACAAAGATCTATGTCTGGTCTTCCCCATGCACTTGTTATTTGTGAGAAAATGTGTGGATGCAGCATCCATTCGTGCGGATCCAAGTAATTTCTGCTCAGCCTGTCCGCCAGAACATTGTCCGTGCCTGGAACAAACTGGGATTGCAAGTGGATGTTCAGTTTCAGGGACTTTTCCCAAAGAATCATTGTTAGTCTGCAGAGGGGGTAAGAGTGAGTGCCTTCCTGCTTGTTTATATACCACATGGCAGTGGTGTTGTCTGTCCTCATTAGCAGATGACCTTGCTGAAGGCATTTCCAGAAGGCCTCGACTGAATGTATGACTGCCAACATCTCTTTCTGATTTATGTGCAGATGCATTTCCCTGGGAGTCCATTGCCCTTGAATGCATCTGCCCTCCATGTGCGCACCCCATCCATGATCTGAGGCGTCTGTTGTAATGGTTTGACTTGC
Source organism: Protopterus annectens (assembly GCF_019279795.1). Lineage (NCBI taxonomy): Eukaryota > Metazoa > Chordata > Ceratodontiformes > Protopteridae > Protopterus > Protopterus annectens. The sequence goes on from NC_056735.1 coordinate 1,814,145,490, forward strand.
TAGAGGTTTGTTGAAAGACATGCCCTTGTTTAAATGACTTGCTTGAGCCCACCACAAAAATTCCCTTTGCAGGCATGGAATGAGTGGTATTACGTCTTCTAGATTTTGGCTGTGGAGACCACAAGTTTTTTAGGTACCATTGTAGCTTTCTCATGTGTAGTCTTGCCAGAGGTACCAGAAGAATGCAAGATGCCATGAACCCCAAGGCCTGCAGGATTTTCCTTGCGGTCAGCTGGGTGAGCTTTGCTAGGCTTTTGAAGTAATCTGGTAAATGTTCTTGTTTCTCCTCTGTGAGGAAAGCCATTTGTGATTGTGTGTCCAATTTGGCTCCTAGAAAAACAATCTGTTGGGATGGCAGTAGTCTTGATTTTTGAATGTTGACCGTGTATCCCAAAGCCTGTAGTAATTGAAGGACATAATCCAAGTGTCTTATCAAGGTTTGTTTGCTGTCTGCTTGTATAAGGCAGTCGTCCAGGTAAGGGTATATTTGAATCCCCTGGAGCCTACAATGTGCAACTACTGATGCCAGGCATTTTGTGAATACTCTGGGCGCAGTAGATAAGCCAAACGGCAATGCTGAGAATTGATAATGCTCTGATCCTGCAAGAAATCTGAGGTATCTTCTGCAACTGTGTCTGATTGGGACATGCAGGTATGCCTCCTTGAGGTCCAGAGTAACCAGCCAAGACCCCTTGCCCAGCATGGGAAGGAGTTGCTGTAAAGTCAGCATTTTGAATTTTGGCACAATGAGAAAAGTGTTTAGAGCGGACAAATCCAGTACAGGTCTCCATTGCTTTTCTTGGAACAAGGAACAGTCTTGAATAGAATCCCTGGCCTTGTTCCTGAGGAGGAACCTTTTCTATTGCTTTTATTTGTAACAGCTTTGAAACTTGTATGAGTGCCTCTGCCCTTTGATTTTGTGGCAGGTTTGGCATGCCTTGTCTCGTTGGTAAAGGTATGGAAGTGGAACCTGTAACCTTGGTCTACTATGTCCAGAATCCATTTGTCCTTGGTTAAAATGTGCCAGTTCTTTGCGAAGAAGGATAATTTTCCGCCTAGAAGTGCTTCTCTTTGAGCCTTGGTCAGCGGCGTCAAAGTCAAGTCATTGTGATTGTCCCTGTGGTGCAGCTGAACTCCCTGCGCCACTTCTCTGATTTAGAGGTTGCCATTGGCGGCCCCTGTAAGAGCCTCGGTATTGCCCTCTACCTCGAGCACGCCTCTTTTTTCCCCTTTAAAACTTGTCAAGTGTCTGGAAAAGACCAATTCTTTGAAGGCCAATTCCTGCTGAATCTAGGTGGCTGAACCTGGAGGAAATCCTTGACCGTCTGTACTGATTTAGCCTTTTCCTCAATAGACTTCAACACATCCTGTGCATTAGCACCAAAAAGCTTCTGTTTTTCCAGAGGTGCATCTAGGAGCTTTACTTTAACATGGTCTGGCAGTGGCTGTTCTTTCAGCCAAGCATGTCTACGTATAACGGCCCCTGTCATAGCTGACCTACATGAAGCTTCCAATGCATCATAACCACACTGAAGAAAATGACTGCTAACCTGCTGAGTGTTATGAACCAAATCCTGCAATGCCTTTCTATCTATAGGCTCAGGAGAGGCTAGCTTTTTCTGCAAATCACCCATTAAGTAATCCTGGTACTGAAACATATGAAAAAGACAGTTAAGTGACCTCATGGCAAGGGTGGAAGAGGTATAAACGTTTTTGCCCCATCTCTCCAGGGACCTTGATTCCCTGTCTGCGGGCAAAGGGTTTTTGGCCGAGGAAGTAGCCACTCCTTTGGGCCCCTGAGAAATAGTTTCTAGATCCACAGAGTGGGCCTTAAAGAGATGCTTGTGAGTTTCAGGAACCCTGTAATATCTGTCTGGCTTGACAGGAGCAGGACGGAGAGAATCAGGGGAAGCACTAGAGTCTGAGTATACATCATCCAAGACATCCAGCACTGGAGGAATAGCTAATGGTCTGTGCTGGGGTAACTTGAGGAAGGTACGTAGCCTTTTCCTGGAGTCAGAAAATTCCTGGCCCTGCCACTGAAAATGTTCTCTCATGGAGTGGAGGACTTCTCCGAAAGAAATATCCTCTGGAGGAGAGGCAGAAGGAATTGATTCCTCAGCATCAGAGTCCTCGTAGGCCTGGAAGGATTCTTCCTGGGTATCCGAGTGCTCAGAATCCCTAGAGGCTTCATCTGAAGAGAGGGTATCTGGCTGTTCTGTCCTAGGCCTTTTATCTGCAGGAGGCTGAGAACCTCTGTCTGGGTGCGACTGGGAACCTCTGATTAGAGAGATTAGATCTGCAGCTAGGGTCATGATCTGTTTTATCAGAAGAAAGGCTCTGGGAACTAGTTTTAGGAGGATGGGCCTTAGCCTGGCTGGCAGCCTTAGCACGTGTGTAGGCCTTGATGGACATGGAGACCGGAGGCCTAGCTGCCCCACGTGCAGGACTAACTTTATCCACTGGTATGGTGTCAGGTAATTCTAGAGCTTCGGTTTCGGGAGGAAAATCAACAACCGGCACCGGGGTAACCTCCGGGGCCGAAGTACGCGGTAAAGCGGTGTCGGCCTGGAGCGGTTGAATTACAGCCTCCGAAGAGGCCGATGCACTCACGGTAGGCTTAGGCGTGGTATCGGTGGACGACGCGGGCTGAGGATGTCGGTCCCGGTCCTTACGCTTTTTGGAAATATGTGCTGTCGGTTGTTCCGACGGCATGATACAAGCATTAATTTTTCGCCAAAAATGTCTTCGGCAAATTCTGCCCGGCGCCTGAGTGTGCGCTTTTTTAAGCGAGCACAGGCCGAGACGTTGTGGTCTGGGCCCAGGCAGGGAAGGCAGTAAGAGTGGAAGTCCTTATGAGGTATGTTTACCACAAGACAAACAATTGTTAACCTTTTCAATTTTTTCTGACATCGGCTGAGGCAAGAAAAATGTTCCCCAACGGGGTACTTAACTTTTTGATGACTTCGGTAACTGAAAACACAGGAGCTGACCGACCGGCACTTGCGAACTGCTTCTGCTTCGGGCACCGCGCGGCAAGAAAGACTGAAGATGGCGTCGGCGGATGCCTTTAATACCCCAGCCGCTCTGACATCGGGGAGTAGGCGACATCGGCCGACGCCGGACCCTGACTTTGGAATCCGGCCGACCGAAGGGCTGCCTGAGGCAGGACAACTCATATGTCAGGACTGCAGTTGCATTCTTGAAGGACATCAAGGGACTACCTTTCACACCACCCCCTGCCATCCAAACCCTAACAGATGCATCATATTATGCATGGTGGGCTCACCTGGCAGGGAAGTGCATTCAGGGCAAATGGAGCGCAAGTCAAATGCACCTGCAGATCAAGCAAAAAAAAAATGTTAGCTGTACAGAATGCTCCGACAGCCTTCAAGGACCACATTCTTCCAGGACAACTAATGGTAAAGACGAACACCACCACTGTTATGTGGTACATAAACAAGCATGGGGGTAGACATTCTTATCCCCTCTGCAGACTAGCCATGGCATTGTGGAACACAGCCTTGAGCTACCAAGTGCACCTACAAGCTCAATTCCTGCCAGGAAAATTAAATACACTGGCAGACAGACTAACCAGAAACCTCATGGACCCACATGAGTAGAAACTGGAACCAAGGATTTTCAACATGTTGACAAGCAAATGGAGCAGCCCAGATATAGACCTGTTTGCCTCTCCCCAGAACTACCAAGTGGACAAATTTTGCACAAGGACTCGCCACAAACAAGCCTGGAAAGTGTATGCTCTGTCCTTCAGCATCAGTCTATGCCTTCCCCCCTCTGCCTCTGCTCTCCAAAGTACTATTAAAAATCAAACAGTACAAACCAAGGATGATTTTGATTGCTCCAGACTGTCTGCACCAACACTGGTACCCCCTCCTGCATAGTGTCACGATTATCTCCATGGCACCTGCCTCACACTCCTTCCCTGCTGTCTCAGCAGGAGAACCAGATTTTCTGCACCCTCAGCTTCCAACACTGAACATTGCAGCCTGGCTAATTACTTAATCTCTCATTTACCATGCCTCAGCAAACCTGTGATGGATATCATTTTAGATGCAAGAAGGCCTAGTACTAGAAAATCTTATGCTGAAAAATGGAAAAGTTTCTATGCCTGGAACCAATCTCAAGGCATGAGCACAGAAGCACCCAGTTTACCTCAGATTGGCAGTTTTACGGACTGGTCTTTGATGACCGAAGTGAGGTATACATAATGCATAAGTGGCAAGAGGAGGCATGTTTGGGGTAGCATACATAGCTGCAGGAGTGTTATGGTGAGATGAGTGGATCTGACTACAGCTGCAAGTAATGTTGTGGTGTCAGTGGACCTCTGTGAGGCTGGCTACCGTGAAGTGGTGCAGTGTAGTGGCACTTACTTGGCAGCTGCAGTTGCACAGACTGGTCTTTGAGGACAGAAGTGAGATATACATTATGCATAAATGGCAAGAGGAGGCATGTTTGGGGTAGCATGCGTAGCTGCAGGAGTGTTATGATAGTGGTGAGATGAGTGGATCTACCTGCAGCTGCAAGTAATGCTGTGGTGTGAGTAGACCTCTGAGGCTGGCTACCGTGAAGTGGTACAGAGGCTTGTCATGATAGTACAATATGCAGTAGTTGCAGTTGCTGGATATGCACATTGTAACCAAAAGCCAGCTTGTGAATGCATCATGCAAGTACTGCCTTTTGACTGCTGCTATACAGTTAGGTGTATGCATTCATCTTCTCCTGTACTGACAGGTATTGGACAATAACAGGCAAGTTCGGGAGATCACGTGGCGCTATGTGATGTGGATAATGCTAGCTCAAGAATGGATGAACATGAGAAATGAGTAGTGGCTGCTGTGTTTTACAGTGTGTGAATAGATTGGATTGCTGTCCCGAAAATACTAAGGTAAGAAACGAAGTCAAGCAGTTTGAGCCTGATATAGGAATTATTCAGTAGTAGTGTAGTAACACCGATGTTTGGAAACACAAGTTTGGTATGCATACTTGTACATTCTGCATGGCAAATGATGCTTAGGTGGTGTATCGCTTACATACTTCTCTTGTATTTGCACCAGATACCACTAGTGTGCAGTGCAGGAATAAAAAGATTAAAACATTACCCTTGTATCAGAGGTGGCAGTGCAACATGTTCATAGTGGCTTAACCTGAGAATAGCTTTAAGCAAGCACCATGTGAAACCTGAACAAGCACCTAGAATTATTCAGTGCAGCCACCATCTCCAAAATGAGGAGCACTAGCCCTCAGTGTGGAACAGATGGGCAAAATGTGGAACACATACCAATGGCTTACTAACAACTTCAACTAGGAAGGTCATGGGATTGTTAAAATAGGTTGGTTTTACTTATAAAGAAGATCCGTTAATGAATTAGTATGATTAATTTCTATTTACCATGGATTTCACTTAAAAAAATTCCTAACACTGAATGTTTGACAGAATCTTTCAGTGTGGAACTTTGAGGAACTTCGAGAACATGTACTTTTTAAGACCCCAAATGAGGTACGTTCCTCATAATGAGGTACACATGAGAGGTATGAGTGCAGCTTCAACACCTTAAGTCTGAAAATGACTTCACATACTCACATGAACAGGAGTAGCTGCATATTGATAGCTAAAGGTGTATGGGCATGTCGGGTGGTTACTACACTGCAAAACTGGTATGTAATGGTGGGGATATTTGGAAGGCATGAGCAAACACACGAGTATATTAAAGCCATAGCACCAATTGAACTGGAGTCTGGCAAATATTTAGTAAGGGATTTAGTCCATGCACAAATATTTCAACAGTGATTCTTTGCAGTGGCATCCATTACCTGATTCAAGGTTAATTAACCTTTGTCCTTTATATAAAAAAAGGAATATAAAAAAATGTACTTTGTTATAAGTGACTACTGGACACAAGAAAAGGGAAGGGGAAAATATAGCACTGCTTGTATGTACAAAGACAAACCCAGGGACACTGCAAAAGGTTTTTTTGCAAACCAACCAGTGTAGTAAACAAAAATATGTAGGCAAACACTGAATACCAACACACTTTGCACATGTAAATCATTTTTAACAATGTGGAAGCATGAAGTGATACCTTAAACACTTACATTAATAAAGATCTAAAGTAGTTAATAGTGTAAATGTTTTATTTAGCTCCCTGGTGCAAGATCTTACAGGAGTTGCTACATAAAATGGATGCGAATGCAGTCAAGTAAGGCCATGGCTATAGTGCAGCAAAAAAAAGTCCCCTATAACAAAGGAAATGCTAGAACAAAGATTGAATTACATGAGTCAAGCACCCTGCTGAGATCTGCCAGTCAATGGAATTACCAAGTCAAATTACCCTCAGGACTTTGACAGCTAGGGAAGCTAAGTGTTACGGGGGAGGGGAGAAGTAAAAGGAATGGAATTCATTGTCTCAAATTAGTGCCATTTAAACTAAATTAGAAAAAAGGCAGCAGTAAACAGCACTTCGAGTGTGTTTTGTGACATTTGCACTGTTTCTAATTTTAAGTAGTCATTCAGCAGCAGGGAATGTTACTTTCACTGTTCTATTTTACTCAGAACTTTGTACGCATGCAACATCTATGAAATGACAGGAGCTTTAGGCAAACGGAGGCCTGCATGATGTAACATTTGTGAGCAAAACAATGATTTGTGGGATACTGAGTGGCAACCTGGTTTATCCAAACCACGTCAGTATGCTGGCCTCCAGGTGGTCAGAGTCTGGAATTACATATAAAAATATTTAAAATCCTGTAAATAATCCCAAAGTGCTGTTAAAGTGTAGGAAACATCATGCCATGATGTTTTTTGAGTCTGCGGGTGCGGTACTCCTTTAACCACTATGCCAACCCCACACCCCATGGGAGAAAAACTCATGGTGCTGCTAAAATATATGCATTGACTGGAATTTGTCAAAGTACCTGTGGAACTACTGTCCATAAATTTCCACAGGCATGGCTGGAAACATGGATCAAACCACCATCTGCCTCCAGAATTGTAGAAACCGGCAAGGACGACAATGCACAAATATTGTGACCGGAAGACAGACAATACAGTGCCTCATAGAGGCAGACACCCTTGGACCCTGACAGTATCATCAAGACTAATTTGCTATCTTCTCACTAGCTCCTTATTTTTCTTTTTTAAAGGCAGACTGACAGCTGTTTAGATTTACTGGCTTGAAGTCAAAAATTATGCTTATTCTTAAGGTGGAAGAATGAAAACAGGACTAGAGCACCTTGTCTTCCAGTGACAATTAAAATAACGCCAGCAAGCAGTCTACATTTCGTGTTACTGAGGTTATTGGTCGGGGGTGGGGTCTCAACTTGCTTTCCCAGAGCGAGCGAGCGACAGACAGAGCGAGCGACAGAAGCGGCGACAGAAGCGGCGGCGGCAGCGGCGACAGAAGCGGCGGCGACAGACAAGCGGCGAAGCGACAGAGAAGCGAAAGCGGCGACAGAGCGGCGACAGACAGAGCGGCGACAGACAGAAGCGAAGCGACAGACAGCGACAGACAAGCAGCGGCGACAGACAAGCGGCGGCGACAGACAGAAGCGACAGCGAAGAAGCGGCGGCGACAGAAGCGGCGGCGACAGACAAGCGAAGCGGCGACAGACAGAGCGGCGGCGACAGACAGAGCGGCGGCGACAGACAAGCGGCGGCGACAGACAGAGCGGCGGCGACAGAAGCTGCGGCGACAGACAAGCGGCGGCGACAGACAGAGTGACAGACAGAGCGGCGACAGACAGCGAAGAAGCGGCGACAGACAAGCGGCGACAGAGCGGCGAAGCGACAGAAGCGGCGACAGACAAGCAGCGGCGACAGACAAGCGGCGACAGACGAAAGCGACGGCGGCGACAGACAGAAGCGGCGACAGACGAAGCGGCGACAGACAGAGCGGCGACAGACAGACGACGAAGCGGCGACAGAGCAGCGACAAGCGGCGACAGACAGAGCGGCGACAGACAGAAGCGGCGGCGACAGACAAGCGGCGACAGACAAGCGGCGACAGACAAGCGGCGGCGACAGACAAGCGAAGCGACAAGCGGCGACAGACAGAAGCGGCGACAGACAGAGCGAGCGACAGACAGAGCGAGCGACAGACAGAGCGAGCGACAGACAGACAAGCGGCGACAGACAGAAGCGGCGACAGACAAGCGGCGACAGACAGCGGCGACAGACAAGCGGCGACAGACAGAGCGAAAAAGCGACAGACAAGCGGCGACAGACAGAGCGAGCGACAGACAGAGCGAGCGACAGACAGAGCGAGCGACAGACAGAGCGAGCGACAGACAGAGCGAGCGACAGACAGAGCGAGCGACAGACAGAGCAGACAGGTCAGTTTTTGCTTCCATCATGTGAAACAAGAAAATCAGAGATTAAAAGTGTGGAAATTACAGCAAAATTTAGATACAGCTCATGATTTTTTTTATCCAGGGAATGTTTTCCTGCACTTGGCACAGTCATTTATTAAGAAAGGGGGGATGAAATGGAAATGCTCTCTTATTAAAAGCAGTACAAAGTGAAGATGTAACTTATACATGCCGTACCAAAATTATGGAATGGCCAAAACTATCAACGTTACACAGTTTCTTCTGCTGATGACGAGCTAAGCCACAAAGATCCCACCTTCCACTTCACGGCTCAACTCTTACACGACTCTGTGCACTGCATGTATAAGCACCCGCACTGTTTTTATACACAAGAGTACATACACTGTGTGTGCGTGTGTGTGTGTGTATATATATATATATATATATATATATATATATATATATATATATATATATATATATAAATAAATAAAACGTGTATGTATATTTACACACACAAAATACTCGAAAAATGCATACATAACCAGTTACTGAAATTTCTCATCCACAACAACCTCCTGACTCCTACCCAACACGGTTTTCGACTACACCACAGTACCTCTACAGCCCTTCTATCCTTTACTCGTACTACTGCTGAAGCTAGAGATAAATTGGCCTCGCGTCTGTTCTTGGACCTCTCAAAAGCATTTGACACTATCACACATCGTACTACTAAAACTGACTAACCTGAATCTTTCCACCTTAACTCTCTCCTGGTTCTCTAGTTATCTCACAGGCAGTCATCTTGTTCTACTTTTCTTCCCATACACACTGGCGTACCTCAGGGGGTCTATCCTGGGACCCCTTCTTTTCATCTTTACCAGCGATAGTCATTTTTCCACTACCCACTCAACCCTCATACAATACGCAGACGACTCTACTCTGATTACGTCCTCAAACTCAATCTCAAAACTTCAGACAATAACAATCCTTCCTTTCAGTTGAAAACTGGCTAAATGACAAATCAACTGAATCAAAAACACACTTCTTTCCACTGCAAGTGCTCACCTTAAGCTCTCCTCCTCTCCCTCTTCCCTTAATAGAACTATCATTAATGCTGAAACTCACACAAAATGATTAGGAATGAAATGACGACAAACTAAAATTTGAGTTGCGCATCTAGCATTCAATTAAGAAAACTTGGACTTCTACATCGCAACAAAAAAAAATCTAATCATTAGATTCCAGACTCTCCTAGCCCAAGCCTGCCTACCTACCTCCCAGCCTCCTCTATGGAGCCCCAGTTCTTACTAACCTCCAGTTCTGTCGGCTTTCCAAACTGGAACAAATTTGCAATAAAAATTGCAAAATTTGCAGCTAACCTTCTGTGGAAAAATACTGAAGTCAACATATTTTGTATTCTGTATTTAAAGGGTTAAGCAGAAAAATGTTCACTGCGTGCAAACTGAAATGTTCTGGAAAATGTTGATCACTGAGGAATGCAGAAGTTAATCTTAAACTGCTGATAAGAAAGTTAATGGTGCAAGAATAACTGTGGTACTGGCTGGTAAAAACAAGTAATCAAACTATCAATTTTAATGAAAGTCCTCTGTGCTACGTGTATGTACGTGCAGGAGGGTCTATATAAGGAGAACTTAAAGTACAAGTAGCCAGACTGCTGGCATACTACTATCATGTAGCAGGTCTCCATGCATGTAAAATAAAGCTGTTTTACTTGCTTACAAGAACTTGGTGCGATTCTTCCAGAATATGTTAGAAGAGTAAAATCTTTCGACATAACTGGCGCCCAACGTTAGGGCGGCACCTGCACGGCGCGAATCGAACAAAGTGAGGCTGAAAACCTGCGCAGGTGGAGAGAGATCAGGCTCTCCTCGAACGAAAGACCTCCGACTGAAACAGGTCGAAATTAGAGGCCAGTCACTCTTTCCAGATTCAATCCGTGAGGTGGCAGTGAAACAGGGCGGAGGAATCACAAAGGTAAGCAAAAAAAAAAACACTATTTTTTTGTTGTTTCTGATTGGAATTTTTGTCTAAATTTTAAGGGACTAGTCAAGGGAGAAATTTAATTTTCTCAAAGTATAAGGAGTATATGTGAATAAATTCCATATACAAGAGATCTCAGGAACAGGAATAGTTTCTCGTAAGAGAAATGGGAACAGGAACCAGTTGCGCCAAAGGCGACGACAAAACTGAAGATGAAAAGTTTGTTTGATTTACACCCAAAGAATGTAAAGTATTTAGATAAATGGAAAAAAGATCATGGGTTTAGTGGATGTTTAAATAAGTCAGAATGTCAAAATCTAGTAAGATTACTGCGCAAACAGGCAGGAAATAAGACAAGGAATCAAAAGAAGGTGGGGTTTCCCCAGGCACAGAAATGGCTGGAGGAAGCAAATAAAAGACATAGGGAACAAAATTTGAAAAAAGGGTGTGGTAATTCAAGTGAAAGAGATGTGTACTTTGTTAAAAAGGAAGATAATAAAACTTCCAAGTGTGCAGAACTAGAATAAAGACTCTCTTAGATAAAATAGAAGAACATTGGAAGCCCAAAGCAGATTGGACTTGCATTAATCAATGCGTTCAGATGACAAAACCGTAGACAATTATCTATATCGTCTCACACAATGTTTTGATGCTCATAGTGGGTTGGTAAAGGCAGAAAATCAGGAAAATGACTCACCCTATGAACAGCAATTGAAGAATGCATTTCTAAAGGGCTGCAAGACAGCCATTGGTAACTTTATACAAAAGCATATGATCCCACACAGGACAGCGCGTCTACAGCCCCTTATGGATTATGCTAGACATGCTGAGAAATACCTGAAGGAAAAAAAAGATAAAAAAGCCCAGACTTTTACAGTTAGTGAAGATGGAACTTTAATGTTAGTTCAAGGTTCCGCAAATCGCGGAAGAGGGCGTGGCAGGGGAAGAGGACGAGGACGGGGAGGCATAAGTCATTCTGAGGATTTAGAGGGTAGGCAAAAGAGGGGGGAGTGTTTTAAGTGCGGTAAGAAAGGACATTTCGCCAGAGATTGCAGAGGACCGGAGAAACCGATGGTTGCTTCCGGTGGTACCGCATGACTATATGACGGTCAAAAAGACGTAGATGGAGGGTATGAGGAAGAAGAAGAAAGTGAGAATGGGGAAGTAGGTACAAGTGAAGACGATGGGTGGGGACAGGAAATGGCAGAAAATGAGAAATATCAAATGGTAAATCTAACAGCACTAGCATCAACTATGCAATTGGAATCCCAACCAGTGATCACATTGAAAATTGAGGGCCGAGACATAGAATTTCTTTGTGACTCAGGGGCTTCACGAACGTTAGTCAGAAGTACTGCCATATCATCCGATGTTACCTCGGATGAATATGTGCTTGTAAAAGCAGCAAATGGTCGTATTTACAAAGAGCCATTGTCCAAACCTCTGTGGTTTACCGACCCAGAGACGAACCAAACCATACGGTTCCGAGTAATAATTTCAAAAATCTGCCCAGTACATTTACTAGGAAGAGATTTAATGCAAGTGTTCGGCATAGCAGCCGTCCCAACCTCCACTGGGATGGTGGCAAGGAGAATTGAACCGAATAGTGCAATGCTATTAGAGGGGCAGGGAGATCTACATTACTGGTATAGTAATGATTTGATAGAGACAGGCCCCCAGAGTGTAGTGACGGCTCTTAAAAATTTGGCATTAAGCAAATACGGCATAACAAATCCGAAGGTGTCAGATCCATTACATTGCACAATGTATTACAGAAGATGTGCCGGACCCGATTTAGAATACGAAAAGAAATTTCTTAGTTTTAAAGTCACCAAACTAGTATTGCATAGCCTTTTTTGGGACACACTAGGTAATTCTGCAGTCACATGTAGCCTTACAAGGGATATGCAGCTGCTGTATAAGAATGAATTAACCACACATATTTCAGTCACGGAGGGTGAAGGAATGTCATGGTACCTCGTGGGTAAGAAAATAACTGAATGGGTAGGATGGACACCAGAACAGTTGGCAGGTAAGGGCGTTCAGGTTCAAAAACTTAACTGGGTTACACAAGCCAGACCGACCGTGCACCTCTGGGAAGACGAACCGATACAATTCCCTGGGACATTATGACTATGTCTCCTTACCCCCATGGAAGAATCTCAATTGCAGATGATTCCAAACTCATTATGGTCGCAGGGTCAGCACGATATCGGACTGATTAGAACGGCAGGACAGGTAAAGATTACACCCAAGTCAGAATTTAGACCTCATAAACGGCAGTATCCCTTGAGCAGAAAAGCAGAGGAGGGCATTTTACCGGTAATCACAGCACTTTTGAAAGCTGGAGTATTAATTCTGTGCACAGACTCACCGTGTAATACGCCCTTATTTCCAGTAAAAAAAACGGATGGGACATGGAGGATGGTACAAGACTTACAGGCAATAAATGCCACGGTGGTACCTCGGGCCCCCATAGTCCCGGATCCGTCTATTCTGCTGAACGATATCCTTCCAAAGGATAACTACTTTTCTGTAATTGATATCAGTAATGCCTTTTCTCTATTCCCTTGCAGGAAGATAGTAGATTTTGGTTTGCATTTACGTTTATGGGCAAGCGTTATACCTATACCAGGTTACCGCAGGGATACTGCGAAAGTCCGACCATCTTCTCACAAGAGATGTCCACCAATTTGGCACAGTTCCAACCAGCCCAAGGGTGCCACCTACTGCTGTACGTGGATGATATCCTCCTGGCCGCGACTACGGAAGAACTCTAAGTCCGAGACTATTCGACTACTACACTTTCTGGAAGGACATAAGGTAAATAAGTCTAAGTTACAATTTTGTAAATTAGAAGTACGTTACCTGGGTTATACTATCTCTGGGAAGGGCAGGCGATTAGATGACAGCAGAAAGAATGCTATTTTACAAGTCCCCATGCCAACTACAAAAAAAGAAATGATGTCCTTTTTAGGCATTACGAACTTCTGTCGTAGTTGGATTCCCAACTATGCCGAAGAAGTGCACCCGCTATCAGACTTAATTTTTGCAATACCGATGGCGGCAAAAGATTTGCTGCACTAGACAGACGAGGCAGTACAGGAATTCACTAGGATCAAGCAACTGATAGCTGGGTCAGCGACATTGGGGTTTCCAGATTACAGTAAGACCTTTATACAGACTGTAGATTGCAAGCAGGGATTTATGACATCTGTTTTAATGCAAATGTATGGAGATAAGTTAAGACCATTGGCATTTTACTCTAGCAAATTAGACTTAGTAGCACGAGCATTACCACACTGTGTGCAAGCAGTAATTGCAGCCGCTTTGGCGGTACAAGCGTCTGCCACGTTGGTATTGTTCCAAGATCTTACGTTAAAAGTCCTGCACTCTGTAGCAGTCATCCTTCTGCAGGACAAGTTAACATTTCTGTCACCTAGCAGACATTTATCTTGTAGGACTACGCTGTTATCGCAGCCACACATGACAATTGAGAAATGCACTACCTTAAATCCAGCGACATTGCTACCTGTTGCTGAAGACGGTATCCCGCATGTATGCTTAGATCTCATACATTCTAAAGTTCTACCAAGACCGGATCTTAAAGATCAACCCTTACTACATGCGGACTGGACACTGTTTGTAGATGGGTCAGCACGCAAAACAGAAACAGGCACCACGCAGGTAGGGTATGCAGTTACTACTGCAACTCAGATAATAGAGGCAAGACCACTCCCCGGGAACTTATCCGCTCAAGCAGTGGAACTGATTGCTGTGACAAGGGCATGTCTTCTTTCGGAGGACAGGAATGTCACTATCTATACGGATAGTCAATATGCCTTCTCTACGGTACATGTGTTTGCTCAGCAATGGAAAAATAGGGGGATGGTTACAACCTCGGGGAAAGACATCATGCACAAAGAACTAATCCTTGAATTACTACAAGCCGTCCAACGGCCACGGGATTTGGCCATCTGTAAATGCGCTGCTCATACCCGTGCTAAGGACCCGGTATCACTTGGTAATGCCCTAGCAGACAAAGCAGCCAAAGAGGCAGCTATGTCCAGTACCTTTTCACTTGAAACCACACCTACAGAATTACAACCAACAGATAAGTTTGATTTGCAAACCTTACAAGTCATGCAGGAACTTAGCACAGTACAGGAAAAACAACGCTGGACTAGGTATGGTGTTAGACAGAACAAAGGAATCTATGTGGGACCGGATAATAAATATGTTTTGCCTACTAATCTTTTAGGTATGCAGCACTAGTTGTGCATGGCCCTTCCCATCTGGGCCCTGCAGCTATGGTTAGAATTATCCACCTTACCTTTTGGACCAAGGGTTTCATTGCATATGCAAAACGTTTTGTCTATCCTGCATAGTATGTGCTAAATACCACGGGAGGGTCAGAGTTGCTCCGGCATCATTTCCAACACCCCCCTATCCTTTTCATACAATATGTATGGACTTCATCGAATTGACCCGGCACAACTAAAGAAGTTTGTGTTAGTAATAGTAGATGCATTTACTAAGTGGGTTGAGGCTTTTCCGGTGACACATCCGGATGCTCAATCAGTGGCTAAAATTTTGGTCAATCACATCGTCCCGCACTTTGGACTTCCTACACGCATCTACTCTGACAACGGCACGCATTTTGTCAATCAGATCATTCAGAAACTGTCTACAGTTTTCCAAATTGAATTGAAACACCATTGTGCCTACCACCCACAGTCAGCAGGGTTGGTGGAACGCCATAACGGCATTCTAAAAGGCAAGTTGAGAAAACTCATGGCCGAGACACATCAGTCTTGGATTACCTGTCTACCTCTAGCCCTCCTTTCCATGTGGACAACTCCCACCTCAAAAGGAGTCACCCCATTTGAGTTGTTGTATGGGAGACCTTATTACGTCCCGCAGTGGCAAAACTTGCCTGCGGAATGTGAGGGGGGTGAGGAGATAGCTGAGTACATGAGGAAAATGCTGACCAATACTAACAGCTGTTTAACGAATGATTGTTTTTCAGGTTCAAGAGACGACAAGATCACGGAAATCAGACCCGGCGAGTGGGTCTGGATCAAAATAATAAAACGCAAGAATTGGGCATGCCCCAAATGGGAGGGCCCCTACCAGGTGCTAATCGCAACTCCAACAGCAGTTCGGATTAAAGAAAGGTCCTCATGGATCCACTTAACGCACTGCAAAATCGTAAGACATTTTCAGTTAAATAAAGACTCGAGTTCCCCTGAGGAACAAACAGACAGCAGCAATCATGAAGGACAATAATGAGAATAAGAGAAAATGGTTCTATTGCAATGTTTTATTGTTTATAACTATTGTGATTGTAATATTTCTGTTTTGGACATTTCTGTCTTTTAATGAAGCTAGCCATTCAAAGAGAAACAAACACACCAGCTGGCATCCAAACTTTAATGCATATCAAGCGATTAAATATGCATATGCATCCTCAATGAATGTCTCAAATTGTTGGGTATGTACTGCAATACCTACTGTACATAGTGGCTTAATGTTAGGGACAGCCCCTCTGGGAACAAATGATACTTGGAATAGTTTGTTGTTTGAAACCACAGAAGTACCACTGAGAGACAAGGTGGCGCTGCCTCTTCTGGGGCGCCAAAACGGAACAGTGTGTTTTCAAAAGATTGGGAAAGTTAAGGTGGGGCTGAGCCAATGTAATTTGATAATAGTTCATAATTGTACCCTAGAAGGGCAGTGTGCTGTATGTATATGGCCTGTTATTTAAGGGGCTAAAGCCAAATGGGAGTTATGAATTTGCAACCAATATTACCATCAAAACAAATGATTGTTATTTTATTTGTGGTAGGAAAGCATATAAATGGTTACCATATGGCTGGTCAGGAAGTTGTTTTTTGGGATATCTGATACCAGCTATCAGACACGCAAATGCATTGCCTCAAGGTAAAATACGAAATGCACGTTCTCTTAATAAACCTATTAATCCCGTAGGTAACATTGATGCGTCATGGATTTATCACCATGACTTGGCACACGTCAGCAGCAAAGGACTCTCACATATGGACCTAGGCGATGATGTAATTGCTTGGGCTGGTATTTTGCCAGCATATGGGACAGTAAAATCCTTCTGGGAACTGAGAAAACTGTCAAAACTGTTAGAGACTCTGAGTAATGCGACATTTTCAGCGCTAGAATTGGTGATGGACGAATTAACGGTGATGAGAACAGTAGTGTTGCAGAACCGTATGGCCGATTTCCCCTAGCGGCGAAAGGAGGTACTTGCGCTCTGATACACGAGGAGTGCTGCTCGTTCATTCCTGATAACGAGCACGCGATTCAGAGCCATCTTGAAATAATTCAACAAGTTTCTGAACTGACTAAACCTGGTCCAAACCCCTTGACTGACTTTTTCCAAAATCTGTTTGGAAACTGGGGTTCTGTGTTGATGAACATTTTAATTGCTGTATGTGTTGGTGCAATCATATTTTTGCTGCTTGGCTGCTGTTGCATACCATGTATCAAAATGATAATATCGAAGGTTATCTCTGCCAATGCTACAAAAGCATATTTCTCTGATTATGAGAAGGTATACAACGATCTGGGATTGTGTAAAATAAACAGTATACAAAATGTTGTAAGGGGAAATGTGGAAAAATACTGAAGTCAACATATTTTGTATTCTGTATTTAAAGGGTTAAGCAGAAAAATGTTCACTGCGTGCAAACTGAAATGTTCTGGAAAATGTTGATCACTGAGGAATGCAGAAGTTGATCTTAAACTGCTGATAAGAAAGTTAATGGTGCAAGAATAACTGTGGTACTGGCTGGTAAAAACAAGTAATCAAACTATCAATTTTAATGAAAGTCCTCTGTGCTACGTGTATGTACGTGCAGGAGGGTCTATATAAGGAGAACTTAAAGTACAAGTAGCCAGACTGCTGGCATACTACTATCATGTAGCAGGTCTCCATGCATGTAAAATAAAGCTGTTTTACTTGCTTACAAGAACTTGGTGTGATTCTTCCAGAATATGTTAGAAGAGTAAAATCTTTCGACACCTTCCTAACTCCACCAAACATTGCCTTGCTCTCAATAAGCTCCACTGGACTGAACTTCCTCATCTCAAATTCTCTCAACTCCATATAACCTACTTCCTTCTTAAACCCACAGCCTGCCCTTCACTCTCTCTAACCTGGTCATTTACTATACCCCTTCCGTCCTTTATGCACCTATGAAAATTCCTTCTCCAAACTTAATAGGCCCAAAATGAACATTGGCAATCTTTTATAGAAAACCTCCATATCTAAATTCTGGAATTTCCCTGCCAATTTGCTCTGCATTTTACTTACACACACACACACACACACACACAGCTTCAAAAAAGAATTAAAAAAACTTTCTCCAGACAACTTGGCTATGCCCCTGCCAAGACACTACCTAATCTTGGCCATCTAAACTTTACTTCATCTTTCAAACCTACTCTTGTTACTGAAGAACCCACTACCGCTATCCATCAAAAAGGTCTCCATTCCCACATACAGGTCATTTTTTTTTTTTTTTAAAGGAGTGACCAACAAGAAGCCTTAATATAAATATTTGGCAACTGCAATTTGGGATTCTGCATAAAATATGCCACTACAAATTTAACTAACAAAATAACAGTGCAGAAACTAATCAGAACAGGCAGAAATTTCGTTACCTCTACAACTGTTCTTTAAAATTACTACCGTTCACTTACGTTTCAGCTGAAGTCTACCCACCAGAAGAACTCGATATGGACATTTCATTATGATGGCAGGAAAACAAAACTAAGATTTTCAACGACGAAAATAAATATTACTATACTAGTGGGGAAAAAATTGCTTCCTTTGCAAATGGGAACAGATAATACAATACTTAAAACATCCTGTTAGAGTTCAGTGTGACGTTAGATGGGCAAACTATTGCCATTACTTGAAAATAATACCAGCCAATGAAGTTAAGCCCACTACATCTGTTTCAAAGAAGAGACTGTGCCTAGATATGAACAGACTAAAACAACCAACTCAGTCTAAGACGATGCAACATGTCCTTTAGACAGCAGCAGAGAACAAGTACATTACCATGGTGGGTGGAATGCTCTTGTATCATGCAGGGTTTGGGCATCCCACTCTGGTGATTGTAATCCATGGTGGTGGAAAAAGCTATATAGGAGAAGGAATGAGTAATCCATGGTGGTGGAAAAAGCTATATAGGAGAAGGAATGAAGTGCGCTACTGAGGTCTGACTGTGGTGAATTCACCTACAGTTCTGCACCTAGGAAATCCTAGTAGTTTTAGAAGGGATTTTCATAGTAACTTAGTATAAAGGATGCTTTAGGTTTGCCTTGCAATGTGCAGGTATGGTGTTAGTATAAGTACAGAGCCAATCTGTCTGAGAAGTTTTACTGCAGGTGTAATAATTTGTACTTCTTGCATATGGACTCTCTGTGTCAACAGCAAATAACTGTCAGCAATCACGTGGCAATTTATACACTCTTAAGTACCTAGTGCTAGAGTGCTGGTAACAAATGGGAGAGAGAGGCAGGCTAGGGACCCACAGTCAATCTAAAAGTGCCAGGTGGTAAAACATATGTAATTAAAGGAGAACTGCATCCACAGACTCAAAAAACATGTTTATTTCATCACGGTTTGGCGTTTCCTATCTTTTAACACCACTCTGGGTCTATTTACAGGTTTTTAAATGTTTTTATACATACTTTCAGAGTCTGACCACATGGGGTTGTATCTTGAAGTAATTCTGATTGTTTAGTCTGTCTCTAGGTATGCCACAATGCAGTGCTTGTCTGTAAAAAAAAAAAAAAAAAAAAAAAAATTACATCACACAGGCCCCTTTCTTCCTAAAGCTCCCGTCACTGCACCGATTTTATATGCACACACTGCTGTCTTGTCAGCCAGTTAGTTTTAAGTAACATTTCATGCCGTTCAATGACTAAAATGCAAACAGTGCAAATGCCAAAGAACAGACTTTCAAAAGTCTTTTTAGAATAGATAAATTGTAGTCTTTTGTGAAGCCTGAATTGTATGACTCCCCTCCTCATCCACCTTCACTCTCAATTTCCTTACCTGTCAAAGTGCTAAAGGTAACTTGAGCCGTTACCTGCTGTGAATGACCGCTCATAAGAGACTTGACTCGTGTACCGTTTCCTTGTTCTAGCCTTTACTTTCTGCATGGGTAGGGAAGGCCCAGGGAGCTGTGACATCACAGCATGGGTGGGTTTTTAGGACTGTCGTGGTGATGTCAGTTTAGGGAGGGAATTGGCCAGAAAATTACCTGTATTCATTGGACTTGATGACATCAATGAATTGAAGACTGCAGCAAGCTTTTCCAGGGCAGGATACGTTTTTTTTTGAAAGTGAAACTACCACAGTGCAGTAAGGTACTGCTCTAGTTGACAGAAACAGTCTAAAATATTTTAAAAAATACTGTATTGTTATTTATTCATACCAGGAACTGTAGATAGGGAGAAAAAGGACAGATAAGTTGAGCATTTAATAATAGAATCCTGTTGTTGTCCTTTAAAGGACCCTTGTTTCACTTAGGAGGTGGAGGAGACTGTAAAATAGAGAAATAGTGAAGCAAAACAAACTGTGTGACACAGTCTAACAAAGAACACAATAGCTGTAGAACATAGATAAGTGAAACCAACTACAGGACAATGCAAAATACACAAACCATGTACAGTACAGCACAATACAGTACACTATGACAACATACAATTTAGTAGTGCTCATTAAAGCTCAATATAATGCATTACAGAATTCCAAGTATCAAATTAAGATGGCCCCTTCTTTGGAAGAGCTATTCCCTGACCCTTTTAAAAAACAATTTGAATCAAAGGATGGGGAAATAGCAAAGTCACACCTAGGGTAGTGCCTATGTCCCTTAGGACAGGGCCAATCAGCAAAATACTCAATATATATAGGCAAAAATCCATGACATCCTCTTGTCCCTATGGGCCTTATACTAGACAAAACTGGGTTATATTGGTTAGGCTTGTAACTGCTCTTAAGTCTTTAGCCTAGTAATCTTGTATTAACAGCCATGGAGGTCGCAACACAATAAACCAAGAGATAGTCAAAGTAATGCAGTGGTCAATACAGCAAATTTATCAATGTATAACTAAGCAGCAAGCGGAGATGCCACAATAACCAACATCTCCAAAACTTCATGCAGTGATTAATACAATAAGCAAAATGTTATTGGATTCTATGAGACAGATAATAAAACAGACAATACTCCATAGTCAAAGTGTCAACAGGCTAGAATGTCACCAAGTACAGAGCAGAAAAGCAAATGCAAGGCATCAAGACTGCACACAACAGGGCAGTAAACAGCAGACACTGCAATGATACAATATAGCAGGGCAGTAAACCTTCAGCTACAGTTGAGAAATACATAGCAGGCAGTGACAATTTTCAATGTCAGCAGTGGGCAGAAGGTGGCCTAAACTCCTGCCACTATTAACTAGGTGCAGGAGAGAACTAGGGCAAGGTTTCAGTCCAGAGAATAGGACAATTACCAAAACAGGGACTTCCTAGTATTGTATACACTCCGATACTATATTCTGCATTCCAAAAACACATCCTGGCTTGCATCTACCAAAGAGTTCTCACATGAACTCTGGTGTTGCTAGTTACTACGACAGAAATGACAGCACCCAGAAAAATCAAACAAAGCTAGAATTCATGAACCACAATTTCTGAAGACCAGAAAACACAAACCCAGAATCAATGCTTCAGACTATTGAAAAAAACATACAATAAAAAATTAGATGAACCAGAATGTGAAAATATATAGTCACCAACTACTGCAACTCCCAGGTCATAAAACAAGAATGGGACATAATTCCGGAATAATGTTAAACTGTCTTGGGTCACTAAAAGCCACTTAAGCATGGAAACATCCAGATGCACTGGTATAAAATGCAGCTACTGTAGCATTCATACACTTTACAGGCAACCTAGGAAACTCAAGGAGCAAAGTGCTGCACTAAATGACAGGCTGTAAGTAGTACAGGTGTGTTCAACACATCAGGATCATTAAATAAAGCACAGGCAACTGTTATGTGCTTCCAGTCTCCTCTGGAGAGTAGATTGACAGCAGAACAGATTACTTTGGCAATGAAATAGATTCAGGAAGTCAAGATCAACAATGATCTAATAACCCACTTTTAAAAGGTGCCAAAGAGTGAATGAACTCCCACATCACACTGATCTTCAGTTACCCAGTGCATGGTTCCCGTTTGGAAGAGGGAGGGGCCTTGTGATTTACTGCAAACTTTATATTTTTTAAGGGTGCCTCAACTATTACAGATACTCTGAGTTGCCTAATGCAATCATCACTGATGACATCTTAACAAGTTGAGCAGACAGCCCATTCATAATGCAAGCATCACAGGGGAAGACCTCAACAATATAACATCAGGAAAGACATCATCTTCCCAAAACAACCTCCTAAGGAAATGGGATTGCATGGAAGCCGGCCTGAAATGGCATTCCCTACTGATACTAAGAAGCAGGACATCTACACCAGTACCCTGCTGCAGCTAGTCTTCAGAAGTCTGCTGGGCAAACTTCTGAACAACATGGGAATCCAGCAGGACCAAAGTCTCATCGACCCAGCTGGGACCTACAAAAGGTCTTCTAGGTGGATGAAGAGAAAACAAATTATGCCCTTTTCCCCTTTATGAACTTGTGGCTCTTGTTATCACTAAGATGCCTTTCCAAATCATGTTTGGAGCTTTAAACTCCAGTCTGTCAAGTGGTCAGCCTGTTCTTGAAGACTGGAGCTCATCTTAAGAACAGAAGGAGAGAAAAAAATTGGTCTGGTTTTAGAACTTCTAATCAGAGAATAGAAAGTATAAAAAATGCACCAAACAATGAAATTCAGAGTACAAAAAACTAATTGTATGAACATAAAATGAATAGGTTAGCCTCACTAGGCCAGTGTCCTCTTTTCAGGGGAGACCCAATCACTGTGATAAATCAATGTCACTTGTTAATGTACACCCATATACTCTTTTTTTTTCCTTTAAAAAAGACAATGCTAGAAGTCTAAATCTCAAAATGCACTCACTCAAGGCACTCCTTAAAATGGAGAACATCGATATCTGTGCAGTGACCGAGACCTGGTTCAAGGCTCCATTGAGCACCCCTGCACTACCAGGCTACAACTCATACCACACTTTTCAACCATGTAACCTGGACCGGGTTTGTGAAAGGCAGATCATGCCTCCTGAACCTGATAAGACTTTTTAAGGCAGTCACCAAAGCCGTAGAGGAGGGTAAGGTGGTTCACACAGCCTACCTTGGCCAAGGCTTTCGACGCCATCTCCCATTCTGGAATTATTGCTAAACTCACTAAACTAGGTATAAATCCCTACGTCACAAGATGGTTTGCCAACTGGCTTGCTGACAGAATGCACAATGTAAAAGTTGCAGACTTCAAATCTGACCTCAAATCAGTGACAAGTGGAGTACCACAGGGTTCAGTCCTGGGACCTCTCCCATTTGGCATCTACTTCTCTGAAGTACAGGCTAACACAGAAGGCCTCTGGCTAATGAAGTTCGCAGATGACTGCAAACTAGGAGCCATAGTCAAGTCCCCAAATGATCTGGACATCCCACAGAAGGGCCTCGCTGAGACAGATGCCTAGAGCCATAGCCTCAAGCTCAATGCCAAAAAGTGCAGTGTCATCCCCTTTGGTAAAAAACTCTGTACCCATGAATTGCCACATAGGCAGCAATCTACTTAACACAGAATGTGTGATAAGAGACCTTGGGACCCAGGTTGCAGTAGTCTCTCCTTTGACAGTCACATCGCCACAATAGTCAGAAGTTCTTCTACATGGCACATCTTATCATAAAAGGGTTCTCATCCAGGAAAAAGAGAGATCATTGTTCCCCTCTACTAGACAGTCAGAGTACAATGCCCCTTTTGGAATGTACCTCAAGACATCTGCAGCAGCTGGAAAGGCCACAGAAGTACCTCACAAAGAGGTTTATTGGCCTCAAACAAATGCCCTACACTGACAGTCTCAAAAATATTCTAGCTTTATTCCGTAGCATATCGCCTACTCAGAGGTGATCTCTGCCCAACATATAAAGCCATGTCAAACCCACAGCTGTTGGACATGCTACACCAAAAGAAATCCCAATTCCTCCGAACTACAAGCTCTAGGGATCTAAACCTTGCCACCACAATAAACAAGACATGCTGGAGGGATAGATTCCTGTCCCAGAGACTTCCCATAGCACTCAAGAAAAATCTTGATGAGTGGATGGGAAATACACCCTGGGGATCACTTCTGTGTGTCTGCTAGACAGTGGCACAGGAAAATAACTTTCATGGGTGGCATAAACCAGGGAACCTTGTTGGCTAGGCTTACGGAGGCCCTTGGGCCGATAGCAGCAAAGGGAGGTATATTGCTCTGGGGCATCCGTTTTTTTTTTTGGTTTTGTTTTTTTAATTACTCCAATAATTTTTTTTTTTTGCAAATTTGAGCACATTTTAACTAGGCTGCTATTAACAGCACATATAGCCAATGCATTTAAAATAAGAATGCACATCACTCTTCCTCCTAATATCTGTCTGCTGAACACATTAACACCTTGACAAAGAACTTGTGATTTTTGGCACAAAAAAAAAAAAAAAAAAGGGTTGCCTACACTTGAAGATATTTAAGGATTTCCAACGTACTACCCCAGGAAATACAATATAAAATTAATCTTTTTATGGTACGCCACTTCCAAAATTATAGTATAACTTCTACAGTCTTCATATCATGTATTCATTGGTTAGAGGAAAAAAAAAAAAAAAAAAAACACACACACACAGAGAAAAGGGACAGTGCAATGTCTTTGCAGCAGACAAGGAAAGAAGAAAACTCACTGAGAATACACACAAACAGATTCCTAAACAACCTACAAAACAAGGGTACTTGCGCATTACGACAACCATGTACAACTCCTGCATTGCTGTACGAATTAACTTTCATTCTCTTCCTTCAAGTGAAAAAGCAGACACTTTTCACATCCTATCAAATTTAATTTATTTCATAGGTTAGTACCAAGCTAACTGCCCTTGCGAGCCATTTTAAGCCTAGCTAAATGTCCCTTGAGAGACCCGAACCCTGCACCGTGGGTTTATAAGTCAAACACCTTAACCATTATGCCACACTCCTAACAACTGCTGAGTAATCAGTATACTAACAGCAGTTTAGCATGAAGAGTTGAGTGATGGCCATTTCTGAGAGTTAACATTACTGTAAAATAAAGAAATTTCAATGGGAAAGCTGCGCTTCGCATACCATTAATGCTGGTTTCACTGTGGTCGATAAACCCAATATAACTTCACATTCTATACAAATTATAAACATCTCTTTTATCCTGCGACCATCTGCTCTGTACATGAGCAGACGGTTTAAAAGTTGGGTACGTTTGTAACTTAATCCTTTGTTTGTAATCTCTACACTGTGTCCTTATAGTATGCTTTATCGATTGTAATCAAACGATTCAGACTATTTACGTCACAGGAAATTAAATTTCGGGACAGGATGTGAAAAGTGTACGCTTATTCAGTGAAAAGAAGAGAATGAAAGCCAATTCATACAAAGTATAACTTGAAGGAAATGTCTTTAATTACGTGACCTTCTGGAATGCGGTTGCGATACTAAGCAAGTACCAAAACACGTTTAAATGCAACTTGAAAATGAAACCGAACATTAAGAAGGCATCCTGCACCAAGAATCGCTTCTCCGCCGCTTTTACTGAACAGTGCAAGTGTGGGAACTTAAGTCTCATACTCGTGAAATATATCAAACGGAGAAGAAGACAGAGAAACACTACAGCACCATTTCACAGAGGCATCATTTAAGAAAAATAAGCAATTTCTTAAATGATGTCATTGTACAATTGCAATAATACGTGACTGGCATGTGGTTTAATCACAACGGCAAATGCCACAGCGCATGCAATCTGAATTTGGCAAGTACAGTAAAGAGTTTCTTGAAATTTAAAAAATAGAAAAGATTTTTTTTTTTTTATTTAGGAAAGGATTCCTTGACGGCAGCCAATTTTTATATTTTAGAAAGTAGTGGGGTGCTTTGAACCTGATCTTCAAATTTACATGTTAACTAGTGGACAGGGTGCAAACATTTTGGCTACTGGGTATATCACGCTACATCTCAGACCAATAAATGTGAATAGGGGTGGAGATTCTAACTAATCCATGTTAAAGCAAAACCTACAGCCAGCCATTAAGAAAGATGCTAAACATAAAATCTGTTAGTCCCACAAAAAGGTATACAAAGGTCATCTTTCTGCAGGGAAATGCAACTGTCCATGCAGGCAGAATGATTCAGCATACTAATACTAAGCATTATTATGCGGGATGGAAAAATAATGCTCCAAAATAGCGAAGTTTCCATAGGAAAATGACATGTGTAGCATCCGTACCTACTGAAGGTCTGCGCATGTGCATCTGAAGCTATTCCCCAAAGTCATGTCAATAAAGGACTTCCCAAGAGCACAAAAAGTGGATATGAAAAATACTTTTTTATACAAAATGTTTTTGGTCCTTGTCTAACTAGGCTCCTGTGCCCTACTGGCTCTTTCACTTCCCACTCTCCTCAATATCTTAAAACATCAGAACAAGGACACAACAGCCAATGAATGGGGCCATTATCTGGTAGGATTAGACTATGAATACCACTAAATCCTTCTCACTAACAAAGAGCTTGCAGTGCTAGGGAGGAAGTACATATGTACTCCAAACTTGGGTACAGCACTACACAACTACATATTGCTTAGCTAATCAAAAAGATCATCCTCAACCCGGCTGCTACAACTATACCATGCAACATCTACCAGCAAGCCAGTTAGCCAGTGGACTAAACCATCTACTTATACAAGCTGGAAAAGCCAACCTTAAGATGTCTACTCTTAGCCTCACTCCCTCCCCAGAAATCCTCCTGTATCTAAACCTGTATACTGACCACCGTTGTCAAGTCTGTGGTCAGAGTTCAGTCTCTCTCTGCATCATAAAGGCAGACAGCAGAGAAAACCTCAGCACCTTGCACAACTTCACAGTACTCTCCATCCTATAAAATTTTCAAATCAGGGTAAATGAAGAATAAGAAGAAAACTTAAAAAAAAAATAAATAAGGCTGTACTATGCAACGGGCCAACATTTACCTTAACTGCGCTCTATGGACTTAAGGGTCACACACTTCAGGAAACATTTTGCAACAATACTAATAAGATATTGTCACCATTTAAGTATGGGCTCTACTGGCAGTCTGCCAAAATCAAATGGGATATAACCACACAAACATGCTGGGATATCACAATGAAGAAAACCTCTTACAGAACTCAGGAACTTATTAATGGGAATGTCAAAATGCCTAAAATTCAAGTTCTACATTACTCCACAGCAATGGAGGATACTTTTACAGGAAAATCTGTCAAATACAGCTTAAAAATAATAGGGTATTACCTCTGCTTAATAAAGCTCCACTACCAATGCTGACTTGCACATGGCTCTAATGTGACTGTTAAGATTCTGTGAACTCCAAACAAACAAATAAATGTAGAGGATCATCCCAGTTCCATCACAGAAAAATAAAGTGTCTATTAAATACATCAACTTTCCCAAAGTTTTAAAAAAGACATCTGTGTGTGTGTTGGGCATCGGGGGGGGGGGGCTTTCCTTCACCCCCATGCATCTTACGTACAGAGTCATAAATCATGCATCTCTGGGGGTTAATTCTCCAATCCAGTAATATGGCTACTCTACAATTTAAAATTAAACTCTTCCTTACCTCATCACTCTACAATGCAATCAACAAATCCCATTTCAAAAAATGGTGATGAATTAAAACCAATGTATCCTACCCACCCCAGATTCCACTATCCATGCTGACAGAAAAGAAAAACCCCACCAAGCAAGTAATCCAGCATCATCACTGACTAGTGTAACCATATGAAAGAGATGAAAAAAATTAGTAAATACAGCAAAGAAGCATTAGAAAACCAGCTGTGCTCATGGGGGGGGGGGGCATTCTATTGTCCAGCAAGACAAATAAAAAGCAAAAGAAAAAATAAAATAATGGACAGTAAACTTACAAGCAACAGTTATGATAAAAACTCCAACTTAAGCAGAAAATCAGAATGCCACTTCAATAACATGCTGAAAAATCAAGAATAATTTATCTTTAAGAAATCGGAATACAGACAAAACTAGGTAACAATTGAGACCACTGCTTATTCAGCCCTCTCATATAAATTCCCGTCTTTGCTTAACTCTTTGATTAGCCATTCAGTAATCTGTGTAATCATGCTCAATCACTGAATGAAAGCAGGTTTAAGTCCGACATACAGGCCTTTTGCCATTCACCAACATTTTGTGAAATATGCACGTCCTCCCTGGGTCTGTGCGGGGTCTATTCAAGTACTCTGGTTTCCATTAGCACTCCAAAGACACACGACAGGTGAAATTATGTTTCTCTAACTTGCCTGGAGGTAGTCATGCAGCATATGTTTATATATCTTATTATAGACCTGGCAGACCTTCCAAACCAGATGCTTCAAAAAAGTTAGTGAATCACAAGTTAATGAATTATTGCATGGAGTTTATTAAATCCAATAAGCTAGTAGAAGAATAAATGTGGCGCAGATAGTGCAATCACCTACCACTAGGTAAAGATACAAAAGGGGTTCAAAAGATGCAAAGGAATTGTCAATTATGTACAGAACAATAAATAGTAAGACAGCAAAAAAGATTATGACTGGGGAAACAAATGGGGAGGATGAAATATGCACACCTTTCTGATGTACTTGCAGACAGCAATGTTAACATTTGTAACAGGTACGCAAGAAAATGTAGAGGACGGGGGGGGGGGGACTGGTACAGTGACACGTTACGGAGGATTATGGAATACTAAGGATGTAAAAGGTGGCAATTAGAGATTTGATTGAGTGCTCACCTGTGAGGGTGGATGTATAAGTCTGTGAAATAAACCTACTGCAAAATATAGGGAAAAGCTTGGGAGGTTGACATACTGGTTAAAGTGTTTACCTTACAAATACAAGGTACAGGGTTCGATTCTTACATGGGGTAATTGGCTAGGCTTAAAATGGCCCACAAGCGTAGTTAAGCCTAGTACTAATCTATGAACTTTAAAAATAGAAGTGGAAAAGGAGCTGAACAAGGTAAACAATGTGATGTATAGGGTGCTGGGAGAGGAATACAACTGACTGCTTATAAGTTTGGAGAACAGGACTGGCAATGTTGGTCTAAAGGAAAGGAAATGGTTCCAATTTACACAACTAAAACTGGTTATTAAACAGCAAGTTGCAAAGATATCGAATTTTAATAGTGTTTACTGTAACTTTAAAATCCGGTTTAAGACTTAAAACAAAGAATATTGGTACAAAATAGTTTGTGCTAAAGACTGTGGGAATTACGCTTCTTATAGTAACTTTTATGGTTCCAGTGATAGAAACCTTTGTTTGAACTGTGAAAACCATATTTTGATTCCATCAAAAACCTAAGGCTCCGCCCATTGGAAGTTACCCTACAAAATTTCCAGCCCTCGATCAAATTAGTTCATTTCAGAATGCTGCTGCATAATTGACGGCATTCTATCAAAAAGTGAAAGATGCCCTTTCCCTCCAGAAATCCTCAGCCAAAGCTGTGCAAAAACTTGTTCACGTGCCACGTTGAAAGTGTCCGCCACACATTCGGTGTTAGGAATGTTTGATTCGTATTTAACCATCCTATATTCCTACTATAGGAACCGGTTAATGTGTGTTCCGCAATTTACCTATTTATTCAATATTATGACAGCCAGTGTTGCTAGTTTTGGAGATGGAAGGCTGAAAGCCATGTTTGGGCTCGCAAATACTCCAAATTGCTGCCTTTACACTCCACGTTAAAAAGGATAAACATTAAGTTAATTAAACCATAGCGTTGTCGAACCCTCTAAATATAAAAAATGTAATTTCTAATATACAACTCTCACAAAAGTTTCGGTATAATAACTCACGTGCTTTCAAGAACGAAGACAGTCCATCACTGAGGCAAACAATGCTAAAGAAGACTCGCGACTCCCATACCTAATCACTAACACACGCGGAATGAAAACTAATTACTCCGCAAATAACCATATAAACACAAGCAATCTGCAAATAATAAAAATGTAAGGCTTATACCTACAAAGCCACCTCAATACGGCATATTACAGTGCCACTCAAGTAACTTTAAGTTACTATTACTACAACTAATTTGGGTTAACAAACGGGAATCTGAACTTTTTGTCTGTACTTCACAGAAAAAGTACAAGACAGCGCCACTAGAAAAAAAATCGTCAAACTTTGATGGTGGAAAGAAAAGAAATTCAAGCCACTGTCAAACTTCAGAAAGGACAAGGCCTCAGTCCAAACGCAGCAAAAACGAGACAAGATTAAAAAATTGTGCCTTAAATAAGACCGGTTGTCACTTCTAGGACCCCATTCCCCACTACATCTCATTTAACACAACATAATGAAATAATACACAATACTTAACGACTTAATACCTTCAACTGGTTGAATCTTTTCTACTGTATCGTTTATCTCCGCCATTTTCCTCTGTGTGTATTTGCTTGGTTACGTCGTACTAATCGTCACCCGTATGTCTTAAAGAAACAGTAAAGCATATTAGTAGAAGGCGTCCTTTGGTAGAAACTGTTAAAAAAGATTCTGTTGGATAAACAACTCTCAAGGCTTTCATTACAGTAGTATACCAGTCTTTATTTTTTTTTATTGTAGGACTGGTAATAAAAGAGACAGTTTTCAGCCAGTTCAGAGTAAGGGGGTACTAGCCAGGCATACTCATTTTAGTCTACCGAGTACTGAGCATCACATCCACAAGCCTTTTTTCAGGTCATATTATGTCTACAACCGTCTAAATTATCGCCTTTAACGGCAGGTGCAATGCTGCTAATTTAAAAACAGTATTTCAATAGTTTTTGTTTTTTTTTTTGGGGGGGGGGGCAGTTGAAAATGTTACATTTATTAAGTGCTGCTGAGGACAGCATTTTTGAGAGGTGTCCATTTTTAAATAATAGGTGTTGGGGTAAGAACTAAGAGCGTCTAACTAGTAGAACATGGAATTTGCTTGTTACACCCTTGCCTAAGAGTAACAAAGTCAAATCAGCTTCCAGGTACCCAATATCGCATTCATTTTACTATTCCTCAGTTTTAATATACCCGTGCCAAGTCCAGAATTAAGGCCTCGAAGATCATTACATCACACCTCTTTCAAATATAACTCATATAAGGAGCA